>NW_026279242.1:0-22976 GCF_023373465.1 Oncorhynchus keta | reverse complement strand
GTTGTACTTCGTTCAGTTGCGTATTGCTTCCTTTCTCTTTCCCTCTGGTCTCTCCTCTCTTCTCCTTCCCTTTCTCTTTCCCTCTAGTCTCTCTCCTTCTCATTCCTTTTTCTCTCTCTCGTCTCTCTCTCTTCTCCTCCTCTTGCTTTCCTCTAGTCTCTCTCTTCTTCTCCTCCTCTCTCTTTCCCTCTAGTCTCTCTCTTCTCCTTCCCTCTCTTTCCCTCTAGTCTCTCTCTCTCTTCTCCCCCTCCTTTAGTCTCTCTTTCCTCCCCTCTCTCTTTCCCTCTAGTCTCTCTCTCTTCTCCTTCCCCGTCTCTTTCCCTCCTAGTCTCTCTCTCTTCTCCTCCCCTCTCTCTTTCCCTCTAGTCTCTCTCTCTTCTCACTCCTCACTCTCTCCCTCTAGTCATTCTCTCTCTTCTCCTTCCCTTTCTCTTTCCCTCTAGTCTCTCTCTCATATCTCCTCCCCTCTCATCTTTCCCTCTGGTCATACATACATATCTTATATATAAAAATACATGCCATCTGGTCATATATGGCTCGTCACTCTCTCTTTTCACTCTGGTCATATATATATATGGCTGTCATTCATCATATGCGCACATAAGGTCGTATATAGCTATGTTTGCAGTATCGTTCCTCTGTTATATATAAGCATATATATATGTAACTATGCAGTTAATATATATGTTTCTCCTCCTCTGTCCCCCTTAAGTCTCTCTCTCTCTTCTCCTTCCCTTTCTCTTTCCCTCCTAGTCTCTTTCTCTTCTCCTCCTCTCACTTTCCCTCTTGGTCTCTCTCTTCTCTCCGCCCCTCTCTCGCCCTCTAGTCTCTCTCTTCTCCGCCCCTCTCACTTTCCATCTACGCGCTGTCTCTTCTCGCTTCTCCTCCTCTCACTTTCCCTCTAGTCTCTCTCTCTTCTCCTCCCCTCTCTCTTTTCTTTCCCCCTAGTCTCTCTCTCCTCTTCTCCTTCCCTTTCTCTTTCCCTCTTTCTCTTCTCCTCCCTCTCACTTTCCCTCTAGTCTCTCTCTTCTCCTCCTCTCTCTTTCCCTCTAGTCTCTTTCTCTTCTCCTCCTCCTCTTTCCTCTAGTCTCTCTCTTCTCCTCCCCTCAAGTCTCTCTCTCTTCTGCCCACCTGTCCGTTCCCTCTAGTCTCTCTATCTCTCCTCCTCCCTCTTTCCTCTAGTCTCTCTCTATTCTCCTTTCCTTTCTCTTTCATCTAGTCTCTCTCTCTCTTCTCCTTCCCTTTCTCTTTCCCTCTAGTCTCTCCTCTCTTATCATTCCTTTCTCTTACCTCTAGTCTCTCCTCTCTTCTCAGTTCCTTTCTGCGATTCCTATCGTCATACTCTCTCTCATCTTGTCACTCCATGCCTACTTTTCCTCTGGTCTCTCTCTCTTATATCCTCTCTCTTTCCCTCTAGTCTCTCTCTCTTCTCCTTCCTCTCTCTTTCCCTCTAGACTCTCTCTCTCTCTTCTCCTCCTCTCTCTTTCCTCTAGTCTCTCTCCTCTTCTCCTCCCCTCCTACTTTCCCTCTAGTCTCTCTCTTCTCCTCCCCTCTCTCTTTCCCTCTAGTCACTCTCTCTTCTCCTTCCCCTCTCTCTTTCCTCTGATTTTTTGTGTTTTTTGGTGTTGTTTTTTTTTGGTTGTTGTGTTTTTTTTGTGGTTTTGTTTTTTGTATACTCAAGCATACGGTTAATATATATGGCTATCATTTTGGGTCTCGTTAAATCTGTTTATATATGTTGTAAATAAATATATAACTTATGTCACCGGTCAAATCTCTCATCTCCTTCTCCCTCCTTTCCTCTGGTCTCTCTCTCTTCTCCTTCCCGTCCTTTGTTCCTCTATTCTCTCTCTCTTTACTCACTCCTCTCTCTTTCCTCTAGTCTCTCTCTCTTCTTCTCCTCCCCTCTGTCTTTCCCTCCTAGTCTCTCTCTACTCCTTCCTCTCTTTCCTTTAGTCTCTCTATATATATATATTTCTCTTCCCTCTCTTCCCTCTGGTCTCTCTTTCTTCTCCTCCCCTCTCTTTCCCTCTAGTCCTCTCTCTCTTCTCCTTCTCTCTCTCTTTCCCTCAAGTCTCTCTTCTTCCTTCCCCGTATCGTTCCCTCTATTCTCTCTCTCTTCTCCTCCCTCTCTCTTTCCCTTCCCTCTTGTCTCCCCTCTCTCTTTCCCCATCCCCTCTCTCTTTCCTTATTTACTTATAATATCTAGGTCTCTCTTCTCCTTCCTCTTGCTCTTTCCCTCTAGTCTCTCTCTTCTCCTTCTCTCTCTCTTTCCCTCAAGTCCTCTCTCTTCTCCTTCCCCGTACCGTTCCCCTCTGATTCTCTCTCTCTTCTCACTCCCTCTCTGCTTTCCATCTAGATCCGTTCACTCATAAAGCTATCTCCTCTCTCTAACATCTGGCTGATATTATATATAAGCGCCATCTGATTATAACTCTTTCCCTCTAGTCCTCTCTCTCTCCTCTGACACATATCCCTTCATCTACCCTCTTCCCTCTAGTCACTCTCTCTCTTCTCCTCCTCTCACTTTCCCCTCGAGTCTCTCTCTTCTCCTCACCACATCTCTCGTTCCCTCTAGTCACTCTCTCTTCTCCTTCCCTCTCTCTTTCCCTCTGGTCTCTCTCTCTCTATCATCACATACAACCACTCCTGCTTATCCCTCTAGTCTTATGTGTAAATAGACATAATAGCGCAGTGCAGGTGTCACCTGTATTATGTCCACATTTAAAAGCTCATGTGCTCATGGACTATATATATATTGTAATAAATATCCCATTACGCCATACTGTTATATATGTTGTAAATCCATATATGCAAAACCATCTGTAGTCCTCTGTGTATATATGTAAATATATGTATGGATACAGTATATGTATGTAATGTCATATACTTATCCCTCGGATGTCTCTCTTCTCCTCCTGTGCAGTATATACCCTCTGGTCGCTCTCTCTCTTCTCCTCCCCTCTCACTTTCCTCTAGACTCTCTCTCCTCCTCCCCTCTCTCTCCTCTCTCGTCTCTGCTCTCTCTTCTCCCACCCCTCTCTATATCCTCTAGTCTCTCTCTCGTCTCCTCCCTCTCTCTTTCCCTCTAGTCTCTCTCTTCTCCTCCTCTTAACGTCTGTGATTAAATATATAAATGTCATTGTCATATATAACCATCATCTGTATTATTATGTGTACATGCATCCCAGGTCTGGTATCATCTTGATTATATATATGACTGCCATAAATGAAACATGGCTGGTCATAGTATAGAATGTATGTATACAAATATGTATACGGATGCAGTTAATATGTTTTATGCATTTTCGATGGCACCAGTTGTCAGTTTAATATGTGTGTCATGTCATAATGCATGTAACATGCCGGATAATATATATGAAATATGCATTTATAAATAAACATCACTCCGGTTATATAAATGACTGTAAGTTGCCACTTGATAAAAGCTCCATCTGTTGTCTCATATATATATTTGTAATATCTGCTGACCTCTGGTCTCTCTCTTCTCACTCCTCTCATGCCACTCTGGTCCATGTATACATTTATATTGCCTGCTCATAAAGCGCCATCTGGCCTACTTCTCCTTCCCTCTCTCTTTCCCTCTAGTCTCTCTCTCTCTCCGTCCATTCTCTCTTTCCCTCCTGAGTCTCTCTCTCTTCTCCTTCCTATACTCTTTCCCTCTAGTCTCTACTCTTCTCCTCCCCTCTCTCTTTCCCTCTAGTCTCTCTCTATTCTCTTTATATCCCTTTCTCTTTCCCTCTAGTCTCTATCTCTCATCCTCTCTTTCCCTCTAGTCTCTGTCTCTCCTCCTCCTCTCTTTCCTCTGGTCTCTCTCTCTTATCTTTTCCCTCTCTCTTTCCCTCAAGTCTCTCTCTCTCTCTTCTCCTTGCCTTTCTCTTTCCCTCTGGTCTCTCTCTCTTCTCCTTCCCTTTCTCTTTCCCTCTCTAGTCTCTCCTCTCTTCTCATTCCCTTTCTCTTTCCATCTAGTCTCTCTCTCTTCTCATTTCCCTGTCACTTTCCCTCTAGGTCTCTCTCTCTCTTCTCCTTCCCTTTCTCTTTCCCTCTGGTCTCTCCTCTCTTCTCCTTCCCTTTCTCTTTCCTCCGTCTCTCCCTCTCTTCTCATTTCCTTTCTCTTTCCCATCTAGTCCTTCTCTTCTCCTCCCCTCTCACTTCCCTCTAGTCTCTCTCTTCTCCTCCCCTCTCTCTCTTTCCTCTAGTCTCTCTCTTTCTCATTCCCTGTACTTTCCCTCAGTCTCTCTCTCTCTCTTCTCTCCCCTCCTACTTTCCCTCTAGTCTCTCTCTTCTCCTCCCCTCTCTCTTTCCCTCTAGTCTCTCTCTCTTCTCCTTCCCTCTCACTTTCCTTCTAGTCTCTCTCTCTCTTCTCCTCCCCTCTCTCTTTCCCTCTAGTCTCTCTCTTCTCCTTCCCAATCTCTTTCCTCTGGTCTCTCTCTCTTCTCATTCCCTCTCTCTTTCCCTCTAGTCTCTCTCTCTTTCTCACTCCTCTCTCTTTCCCTCTAGTCTCTCTTTCTTCTCCTCCCCTCTCTTTTCCCTCTGGTCTCTCTCTCTTCTCCTCCTCTCTCTTTCCCCATATAATAATATGTTGTGTATATCTTATCGGTTCCTCTCTCTCTTTCCACATGAGTCATCTCTCTCATCTTCTCCTTCCTCTCTCTCTTTCCCTCTAGTCATCTCTCTTCTCCTCCCCATCTCATTTCCCTCTAGTCTCTCTCTTCCTCCTCTCTCTGTTCCCTCTAGTCTCTCTCTCTTCTCCTCCCCTCTCACTTTCCCTCTATAGTCTCTCTCTTCCTTCTCCTCCCTTTCTACTTTCCTCTAGTCTCTCTCTCTTCTCCTCCTCTCTCTCCATCTGTTCTCTCTACTCTCTCTCTCCTCTCTCTTCCCTCTGGTCATCTCTCTCTCGTCTATATATATATCTTATACACATGCAAGTACTCTCTATATTTCTTCCATATGTACCATATATTATCATATATCTTTATATATATATCTCATCTGGTCATATATATATTTTATGCATCGCTCTATATTTACATCATGGTCTATCATATATCTCCTTCTGCATTGTCTGTTCATATAGTATATATATATATCTTTATCTCATCTCTTTCCCTCCTAGTCTCTCTCTCTTCTCTTCTCCTCCCCTCTCACTTTCCCTCAGTCTCTCTCTTCTTCTCCCCTCCCTGTCTTTCCCTCTAGTCTCTCTCTCTCTCTTCTCTCCTCCTCTTTCCTCTCGTCTCTCTCTTCTTCTTTCCTTTCTCTTTTCCTCTAGTCTCTCTCTTCTCTCCTCTTTCTCTTTCCCTCAAGTCTCTCTCTTTCTCCTTCCTTTCTCTTTCCCTCTAGTCTCTCTCTCTCTTCTCCTCCCTTTCACTTTCCCTCTAGTCTCTCTCTCTCTTCTCCCCTCTCTCTTTCCCTCTAGTCTCTCTCTCTTCTCCTCCCCTCTCTCTTCCCTCTTTAGTCTCTCTCTCTTCTCCTCCCCTCTCTCTTTCTCTCTAGTAACTCTCTCATCTCCTTCTCCTCTCTTTCCCTCTAGTCTCCTCTCTTCTCCTTTCTCCCTCTATTCTCTCTCTCTTCCTCCTACCCTCTCTCTTTCCTCTAGTCTCTCTCTCTTCTCCTCCCTCTCTCTTTCCCTCTAGTCTCTCTCTCTTCTCCTTCCCTCTCTCTCCCTTTTCTCTCTCTCTCTTCTCCTTCCCTCTCTCTTTCCCTCTAGTCTCTCTCTTCTCCTCCTCTCTCTTTCCCTCTAGTCTCTCCTCTTCTCATTCCCTGTCACTTTCCTCTAGTCTCTCTCTCTTCTCCTCCTCTCACTTTCCCTCTAGTCTCTTTCTCTTCTCTTCTCCTCCCCTCTCACTTTCCCTCTAGCCTCTCTCTTCTCCTCCCATCTCTCTTTCCCTCTAGTCTCTCTCTCTTCTCCGTCCCTTTTCTCTTTCCCTCTTCTCTCTTTCTCTCTTCTCTATCTTCCTTTCTCTTTCCCTCTAGTCTCTATCTCTCCTCCTCCCTCTCTCTTTCCCTCTAGTCTCTCTCTATTCTCCTCCCTCTCTTTCCCTCTAGTCTCTCTCTCTTATCCTTCCTCTCTCTTTCCCTCTCTCTCTCCTCTCTCTCCTTAGCCTTTCTCTTTCCCTCTGGTCTCTCTCTCTCCTCCTTTCTCTTTCTCTTTCCCTCTAGTCTCTTCTCCTCTAGTCTCTCCTCTCTTCTCATTCCCTTTATCTTTCCATCTAGTCTCTCTCTCTTCTCCTTCCCTCCTTTCCCTCTGGTCTCTTTCTCTTCTCCTTCCCTTTCTCTTTCCCTCTGGTCTCTCCTCTTTCTCCTTCCCTTTCTCTTTCCCTCTAGTCTCTCTCTCTTCTCATTCCTTCTCTTTCCATCTAGTCTCTTTCTCTTCTCCTCCCCTCTCACTTTCCCTCTAGTCTCTCTCTCTCCTCCCCTCTCTTTCCCTCTAGTCTCTCTCTCTTCTCCTTCCCTGTTACTTTCCCTCTAGTCTCTCTCTCTCTCTTCTCCTCCTCCTACTTTCCCTCTAGTCTCTCTCTTCTCCTCCCCTCTCTCTTCCCTCTAGTCTCTCCTTCTCTTCCCTTTCCATCTAGTCTCTTTCTCTTTCTCCTCCCTCTCTCTTTCCCTCTAGTCTCTCTCTCTTCTCCTCCCGTCTTTCCCTCTAGTCTCTCTCTCTTCTCCTTCCTGTTACTTTCCCTCTAGTCTCTCTCTCTCTCTCCTCCTCATCTTTCCCTCTAGTCTCTCTTCACTTCTCCCCCCTCTCTTTCCCTCTAGTCTCTCTTTCTTCTCCTCCCCTCTCTTTCCCTCTAGTCACTCTCTCTCTTCTCCTTCTCTCTCTCTTTCCCTCTAGTCTCTCTCTCTTCTCCTTCCCCGTATCATTCCTCTATTCTCTCTCTCTTCTCATCCCTCTCTCTTTCCCTCTAGTCTCTCTCTCTTCTCCTCCCCTCTCTCTTTCCCTCATAGTCTCTCTCTCTCTTCTCCTTCCTTTCTCTTTCCCTCTAGTCTCTTTCTCTTCTCCTCCTCTCACTTTCCCTCTAGTCTCTCTCTTCTCCTCCTCTCTCTTTCCCTCTAGTCACTCTCTCTTCTCCTTCCTCTCTCTTTCCCTCTAAGTCTCTCTCTCTCTCCTTCCCTACTTTCCCTCTAGTCTCTTCCATCTAGTCTCTCTCTTCTCTTCTCCTCCTCTCACTTTCCCTCTAGTCTCCCTCTTTCTCCTCCCTCTCTCTTTCCCTCTAGTCTCTCTCTCTTCTCCTCCCCCTCTCTTTTCCCTCTAGTCACTCTCTTCTCTCCTTCTCTCTCTCTCTTTCTCCTCAAGAGTCTCTCTCTCTTCTCCTTCCCGTCTCTTTCCTCTAGTCTCTCTCTTCTCCTCCCTCTCTCTTTCCCTCTAGTCTCTCTCTCTCTCTCCTCCCTCTCTCTTTCCCTCTAGTCTCTCTCTTTCTCCTTCCCTTTCTCTTTCCCTCTAGTCTCTCTCTCTCTCCTTCCCTTTCTCTTTCCTCTAGTCTCTCTCTTTCTCCTTCCCCGTCTCGTTCCTCTATTCCCTCTAGTCTCTCTCTCTTCTCCTTCCCTCTCTCTTTCCCTCTAGTCTCTCTCTCTTCTCCTCCCTCTCTCTCTTTCCCCTCTATTCTCTCTTCTCCTCCTCTCTCTCTTTCCCTCTAGTCTCTCTCTTTCTCCTCCCCTCTCTCTTTCCCTCTAGTCTCTCTCTCTCTTCTCCTCCCCTCTCTCTTTCCCTCTAGTCTCTCTTCTCCTTCCCTGGTCTCCCTCTTTCCCTCTAGTCTCTCTCTCTCTCTCCCTCTCTTCTCTCTTCCCTTCTCTCTTTCCCTCTAGTCTCTCTCTTCTCCTTCTCCCTCTCTTTCCCTCTAGTCTCTCTCTCTTCTCCTTCCCCCGTCTTGTTCCCTCTATTCTCTCTCTCTTCTCTCTTTCCCTCTGGTCTCTCTTCTTCTCTCCCTCTCTTTCCCTCTAGTCTCTCTCTCTTCTCCTTCCTCTCTCTTTCCCTTTAGTCTCTCTCTCTCTCTTCTCCTTCCCTCTCTTTTCCCTCTAGTCTCTCTCTTCTTCTCCTCCCTCTCTCTTTCCCTCTAGTCTCTCTCTCTTCTCCTTCCTCTCTCTTTCCCTCTAGTCTCTCTCTCTCTCTTCCCTCCCTTTCCCTCTATCTCCTCTCTTTCTCCTCTAGTCTCTCTCTCTTCTCCTCTAGACTCATCTCTCTTCCTTCTCCTCCTCTCTCTCTTTCCCTCTATCTCTCTCTCTTCTCCTCCCCTCTCTCTTTTCCCTCTAGTCTCTCTCTCATACGGATCCTTCTCCCTCCCTTTCCCTCTAGTCTCTCTCTTCTCCTTCTCCTCTTTTCCCTCTATTCTCTCTTCTCCTCCTCCCCTCTCATTTCCCTCTGGTCTCTCTCTCTTCTCCTCCCTCTGTCTTTCCCTCTAGTCTCTCTCCCTCTCTCCTTCTCCTCTCTTTCCCTCAAGTCTAGTTCCCCTCTATTCTCTCTCTTCTCCTCCCTCTCTCTTTCCCTCTAGTCTCTCTCTCTTCTCCTCCCCTCTGTCTTTCCCTCTAGTCTCTCTCTCTCCTCCTTCCTTTCTCTTTCCTCTAGTCTCTCTCTTTCTCCTTCTCTCTCTCTTCCCTCAAGTCTCTCTCTCTTCTCCTTCCCCCTATCGTTCCCTCTATTCTCTCTCTTCTCCTCCTCTCTCTTTCCCTCTAGTCTCTCTCTTCTCCTCCTCTCTCTCTTTCCCTCTAGTCTCTCTCTCTCTTCTCCTCCCCTCCCTTTCTCTTTCCCTCTAGTCTCTTTCTCTTCTCCTCCCCTCTCACTTTCCCTCTGTTTTAGTCTCTCTCTCTCTTATCCTTCCTTTCTCTTTCCCTCCTGGTCATATGGCTATTGTATCATAAATATATAGCTATATGTGCGGATTAAAAATATATATAGTATATGTATATATAACTTATACGGATCATATATATATTGCATCATTTTTACGGATCTCGTTTCCATCTTGTTTATATATATATTTATGAATACATAGCCCCTTATGTCTGGATAAATATATATAAATGTAAATTTTATAAAATAAATAAATATGATTAATATATATGTACATGCATTTACACAGTCTTGATTTCATCTGTTAATATATATGTTTGTAAATATATATGTAATATAGTTATATATATGTTACAATAATATCTTGATGTGTCACCAATTATATATATGGCACATGCATTTTCATATAACCATTTGCAGTTATATATATATATGTTATCATTTATATGTAACATACGGATGTAAACAGTAATAATAAAAATATGGCAAAAATACGGTTAAATATATATGTTTTATAGATTATATATATCTTATCAGAATATATATATTTAACATTTGGTAATGGGTTCCTCTGGTCTCTCTCTTCTCCTCCCCCTCTCTTTCTTTCCTCTAGTCTCTCTCTTTCTCCTCCCCCCTCTCTTTCCCTCTAGTCTCTCTCTTCTCCTCACTTTCCCTCAAGTCTCTCTCTCTTCTCCTTCCCGTATCGTTCCCTCTATTCTCTCTCTCTTCTCCTCCCCTCTCTCTTTCCCTCTAGTCTCTCTCTCTTCTCCTCCCTCTCTCTTTCCCTCTAGTCTCTCTCTCTCTTCTCCTTCCCTTCTCTTTCCCTCTAGTCTCTCTCTCTTCTCCTTCTCTCTCTCTTTCCCTCAAGTCTCTCTCTTCTCCTTCCCCGTATCGTTCCTCTATTCTCTCTCTCTTCTCCTCCTCTCTCTTTCCCTCTATTCTCTCTGTCTTCTCCTCCCCTCTCTCTTTCCTCTGGTCTCTCTTTTCTCCTCCTAGTCTCTCTTTTCTCTCCCTCTCTCTTTCCCTCTAGTCTCTCTCTTCTCTTCCCTCTCTCTTTTTCCTCTCTCTCTCTCTTCTCCTCCTCTTTTTCCTCTAGACTCCTCCTCTCTCTTCCCTCTAGTCTCTCTCTCTTCTCCTCCCTCTCTTTCCCTCTAGTCTCTCTCTCTCTTCTCCTCCCTCTCTCTTTCCCTCTAGTCTCTCTCTTCTCCTCCCCTCTCTCTTTTCCCTCTAGTCTCTCTCTTCTCTCCTCCTCTCTCCTCTAGTCACTCTCTCTTCTCCTTCTCTCTCTTTTCCCTCTAGTCTCTCTCTCTTCTCCTTCCCGTCTCATTTCCTCTATTCTCTCTCTCTTCTCCTCCCCTCTCTCTTTCCTCTAGTCTCTCTCTCTTCTCCTTCTCCTCCTTTCCCTCTAGTCACTCTCTCTCTCTCCTTCTCCCTTTTCCCTCTATTCTCTCTCTCTTCTCCTCCCTCTCTCTTTTCCCTCTAGTCTCTCTCTCTTCTCCTCCCTCTGTCTTTCCCTCTAGTCTCTCTCTCTTCTCCTTCCCTCTCTTTCCTTTAGTCTCTCTCTCTCTCTTCTCCTTCCCTCTCTCTTTCCCTCTAGTCTCTCTTTCTTCTCCTCCCCCTCTCTTTCCCTCTAGTCACTCTCTCTCTTCTCATTCTCTCTCTCTTTCCCTCAAGTCTCTCTCTCTTCTCCTTCCCCGTCTAGTCCTCTCTCTCTCTTCTCCTCCCCTTCTCTTTCCCTCTAGTCTCTCTCTTTCTCCTCTCCTCTCTCTTTCCCTCTAGTCTCTCTCTCTCTTCTCCTTCCTTTCTCTTTCCCTCTATTCTCTTCTCTTCTCCTCCTCTCTCTTTCCCTCTATTCTCTCTGTTCCCTCCCTTCTCTTCCCTCTAGTCTCTCTCTTCTTCTCCTTTCCCTCTAGTCTTGTTCCCTCTATTCTCTCTCTCTTCTCCTTGTAATCTCTCTTTCCCTCTAGACTCTCTCTCTCTTCTCCTCCTGTACTTTCCCTCTAGTCTCTCTCTTCTCCTCCCCTCTCTCTTTCCCTTTAGTCTCTCTCTTCTCCTTCTCTCTCTTTCCCTCTCTCTCTCTCTTCTCCTTCCCCTCTTTCCCTCTATTCTCTCTCTCTTCTCCTCCCTCTCTCTTTCCCTCTAGTCTCTCTCTTCTTCTCCTCCCCTCTCTAAGGTTTCCCTCGTCTCTCTTAAATCTCTTCTCCTATCCCTTTCTCTTTCCCTCTAGTCTCTCTCTTCTCCTTCTCTAAAAATCTTTCCCTCAAGTCTCTATCTCTTTACCTTCCCTCATCGTTCCCTCTATTCTCTCTCTCTTCTCCTCCTCTCTTTCCCTCTATCTCTCTCTGTCTTCTCCCCTCTCTTTCCCTCTAGTCTCTCTCTCTTCTCACCCCTCTCTCTTTCCCTCTAGTCTCTCTCTCTCTTCTCCTTCCCCGTATCTTTCCTCTATTCTCTCTCTCTTTATCCTCCCTCTCTCTTTCCCTCTGGTCTCTCTCTCTTTAAATCCCCTCTCTCTTTCCCATAGTCTCTCTCTCTTTCTCCTTCCCTTTCTCTTTCCTCTAGTCTCTTTCTCTTCTCCTCCTCTCACTTTCCCTCTAGTCTCTCTTTCTCCTCCTCTCTCTCTTTCCCTCAGTCACTCTCTCTTCTCCTCCTCTCCTTTCCCTCTAGTCTCTCTCTTCTCCTCCCTCCTACTTTCCTCTAGTCTCTCTTTCTCCTCCCTCTCACTCCCATCTATCTCTTTCTCTTCTCTTCTCCTCCCTCTCACTTTCCCTCTAGTCTCTCTCTTTCTCCTCCCCTCTCTCTTTCCCTCTAGTCTCTCTCTCTTCTCCCTCCCCCTCTCTTTTCCCTCTAGTCACTCTCTCTCTTCTCCTTCTCTCTCTCTTTCCCTCAAGTCTCTCTCTCTTCTCCTTCCCCGTATCGTTCCCTCTATTCTCTCTCTTTACTCCTCCCTCTCTCTTTCCCTCTGGTCTCTCTCTCTTCTCCTCCCCTCTCTCTTTCCTCTAGTCTCTCTCTCTCTTCTCCTTCCTTTCTCTTTCCCTCTAGTCTCTCTCTTCTCCTTCTCTCTCTTTCCCTCAAGTCTCTCTCTCTTCTCCTTCCCGTATCGTTCCTCTATTCTCTCTCTCTTCTCCTCCTCTCTCTTTCCCTCTATTCTCTCTGTCTTCTCCTCCCCCTCTCTTTCCCTCTAGTCTCTCTCTCTTCTCCTCCCTCTCTCTTTCCCTCTAGTCTCTCTCTCTCTTCTCCTCCTCTCTCTTTCCCTCTAGTGACTCTCTCTTCTCCTTCCCTCTCTCTTTCCCTCTAGACTATCTCTCTCTCTTCTCCTCCTCCTACTTTCCCTCTAGTCTCTCTCTTCTCCTCCCCTCTCTCTTTCCCTCTAGTCACTCTCTCTTCTCCTTCCCTCTCTCTTTCCCTCTAGACTCTCTCTCTCTCTTCTCCTCCTCTCTCTTTCCCTCTAGTCTCTCTCTCTTCTCTCCCTCTCTCTTTCCCTCTAGTCTCTCTCTCTTCTCCTCCCCTCTCTCTTTCTCTCTAGTCACTCTCTCTCATCTCCTTCTCCCTCTCTTTCCCTCTAGTCTCTCTCTCTTCTCCTTCCCCGTCTCGTTCCCTCTATTCTCTCTCTCTTCTCCTCCCCTCTCTCTTTCTCTCTAGTCACTCTCTCTCATCTCCTTCTCCCTCCCTTTCCCTCTAGTCTCTCTCTCTTCTCCTTCCCCGTCTTGTTCCCTCTATTCTCTCTCTCTTCTCCTCCCCTCTCTCTTTCCCTCTAGTCTCTCTCTCTTCTCCTCCCCTCTCTCTTTCCCTCTAGTCTCTCTCTCTTCTCCTTCCCTCTCTTTCCCTTTAGTCTCTCTCTCTCTCTTCTCCTCCCCTCTCTCTTTCCCTCTAGTCTCTCTTTCTTCTCCTCCCCCCTCTCTTTCCCTCTAGTCACTCTCTCTCTTCTCCTTCTCTCTCTCTTTCCCTCAAGTCTCTCTCTCTTCTCCTTCCCCGTATCGTTCCCTCTATTCTCTCTCTCTTCTCCTCCCCTCTCTCTTTCCCTCTAGTCTCTCTCTCTTCTCCTCCCCTCTCTCTTTCCCCCTAGTCTCTCTCTCTCTTCTCCTTTCCTTTCTCTTTCCCTCTAGTCTCTTTCTCTTCTCCTCCCCTCTCACTTTCCCTCTAGTCTCTCTCTTCTCCTCCTCTCTCTTTCCTCTAGTCATCTCTCTTCTCCTCCTCTCACTTTCCCTCTAGTCTCTCTCTTCTCCTCCTCCCTACTTTCCCTCTAGTCTCTCTCTTCTCCTCCTCTCACTTTCCATCTACTCTCTTTCTCTTCTCTTCTCCTCCCCTCTCACTTTCCCTCTAGTCTCTCTCTCTTCTCCTCCCCTCTCTCTTTCCCTCTAGTCTCTCTCTCTTCTCCTCCCCCCTCTCTTTCCCTCTAGTCACTCTCTCTCTTCTCCTTCTCTCTCTCTTTCCCTCAAGTCTCTCTCTCTTCTCCTTCCCCGTATCGTTCCCTCTATTCTCTCTCTCTTCTCCTCCCCTCTCTCTTTCCCTCTAGTCTCTCTTCTCTTCTCCTCCCCTCTCTCTTTCCCTCTAGTCTCTCTTCTCTTCTCCTTCCCTTTCTCTTTCCCTCTAGTCTCTCTCTTCTCCTTCTCTCTCTCTTTCCCTCAAGTCTCTCTCTCTTCTCCTTCCCCGTATCGTTCCTCTATTCTCTTTCCTCTATTCTCTTCTCTCCCCCTCTCTCTTTCCCTCTATTCTCTCTGTCTTCTCCTCCCCTCTCTCTTTCCTCTAGTCTCTCTCTCTTCTCCTCCCTCTCTCTTTCCCTCTAATAGTCTCTCTCTCTCTTCTCCTCCCTCTCTCTTTCCCTCTAGTGACTCTCTCTTCTCCTTCCCTCTCTCTTTCCCCTGGTCCTACTTTCCCTCTGTTTTCTCTGTCTCCTCTCTTCATAAATATACGGATATATATGGCTATGCAAATAATGTAGTTAAATATATATAACCCATTTATAAATATTTTATATAACTTATCTGATATATATATTCTCCTTCCCTCTCTTTCCCTTTAGTCTCTCTCTCTCTCTTCTCCTTCCCTCTCTCTTTCCCTCTAGTCTCTCTCTCTTCTCCTCCCCCTCTCTTTCCCTCTAGTCTCTCTCTCTTCTCCTTCTCTCTCTCTTTCCCTCTAGTCTCTCTCTCTTCTCCTTCCCTCTCTCGTTCCCTCTATTCTCTCTCTCTTCTCCTCCCTCTCTCTCTTTCCCTCTAGTCTCTCTCTCTTCTCCTCCCCTCTCTCTTTCCCTCTAGTCTCTCTCTCTCTCTCTCCTTCCCTTTCTCTTTCCCTCTAGTCTCTCTCTCTTCTCCTTCCTCGTCTTGTTCCCTCTAGTCTCTCTCTCTTCTCCTCCCTCTCTCTTTCCCTCTAGTCTCTCTCTCTCTTCTCCTCCCTCTTCTCTCTCCTCTCCTTCTCTCTTCCCTCTAGTCTTCTCATCTCTCTCTCTCATTTTCCTCTCTCTCTTTCATATTCTCATATTCTCTATCATATATCCATCTGTTCTATATAATCCATATATAATCCCTCTGGTCACTCTCTCTTCTCCTCCTCTCACTTTTTCCCTCTAGTCTCTCTCTTCTCCTCCCATCCTACTTTCCCTCTGGTCTATTCTCCTCCTCTCACTTTCCATCTACTCTCTTTCTCTCTTCTCCTCCCCTCTCTCTTTCCCTCTAGTCTCTCTCTCTCTTCTCCTTCTCTTTCCCTCTAGTCTCTCTCTCTTCTCTCCCCCTTCTTTCCCTTCTCTCTCTCTCTTTCCCTATATAACCACTCAAGTCTCTCTCTCTTCTCCTTCCCGTATGTTTTCCTCTATTCTCTCTCTCTTCTCCTCCCTCTCTTTCCCTCTATTCTCTCTATATTTCTCTCTCCCCTCTGGTCTTTCCCTCTGGTCTCTGGATATATCTCTTCTCCCTCCTCTCTCTTTTTCCCTCTAGTCTATTTCTCTCTCTCTTCTCCTCCCCTCTCCCTTTCCCTCTAGTGACTCTGTCTTCTCTTCTCCTTCCCTCTGGTCTCTTTCCTCTAGACTATCTCTCTCTCTTCTCCTCCCTCCTGGTGATATACTTTCCTCCTAGTCTCTCTCTTTCTCCTCCCCTCCTACTTTCCCTCTAGTCACTCTCTCTTCCTCCTTCTTTCCCTATAGTCACTCTCTTCTCCTTCCCTCTCTCTTTCCCTCTAGACTCTCTCTCTCTCTTCTCCTCCTCTCTTTCCCTCCTAGTCTCTCTCTCTTCTCCTCCCCTCTCTCTTTCCCTCTAGTCTCTCTGTCTTCTCCTCCTCTCTCTTTCTGACATCTGATTCAATATTCTCTCTCATCTCCTTCTCCCTATCTCTTTCCTCTAATCTCTCTTTCTCCTTCCCCCATCTCATTCCTCTATTCTCCTCCTCTCTCTTTCCCCTAGTCTTTCTCTCTCCCTCTCATCTCCTTCTCCTCCTTTCCCTCTAGTCTCTCTCTCTTCTCCTTCCCCGTCTTGTTCCCCTATTCTCTCTCTCTTCTCCTCCCTCTCTCTTTCCCTCTAGTCTCTCTCTCTTCTCCTCCCTCTGTCTTTTCCCTTCTACTCCTTCCCTCTTTCCTTTAGTCTCTCTCTCTCTCTTCTCCTTCCCTCTCTCTTTCCCTCTAGTCTCTCTTTCTTCTCCCTCTCCCCCTCTCTTTCCCTCTAGTCCTCTCTCTCTTCTCCTTCTCTCTCTCTTTCGCTCAAGTCTCTCTCTCTTCTCCTTCCCCGTATCGTTCCCTCTATTCTCTCTCTCTTCTCCTCCTCTCTCTCTTTCCCTCTAGTCTCTCTCTCTTCTCCTCCCCTCTCTCTTTCCCCATAGTCTCTCTCTCTCTTCTCCTTCCCTTTCTCTTTCCCTCTAGTCTCTTTCTCTTCTCCTCCCCTCTCACTTTCCCTCTAGTCTCTCTCTTCTCCTCCCCTCTCTCTTTCCCTCTAGTCACTCTCTCTTCTCCTCCCCTCTCACTTTCCCTCTAGTCTCTCTCTTCTCCTCCCCTCCTACTTTCCCTCTAGTCTCTCTCTTCTCCTCCCCTCTCACTTTCCATCTACTCTCTTTCTCTTCTCTTCTCCTCCCCTCTCACTTTCCCTCTAGTCTCTCTCTCTTCTCCTCCCCTCTCTCTTTCCCCCTAGTCTCTCTCTCTCTTCTCCTTCCCTTTCTCTTTCCCTCTAGTCACTCTCTCTCTTCTCCTTCTCTTCTCTCTTTCCCTCCAGTCTCTCTCTCTTCTCCTTCCCCGTATCGTTTCCTCCATTCTTCTATATTTTCATCTCTCCTCTATTTCTCTCTTTCTCCCTCTCTTTCCCTCTAAGTCTCTCTCTCTTCTCCTTCCTCATTCCATCCGTGTCATCTCTCTTATCCTTCTCTCTCTCTCCTCAGGTCTCTCTCTCTTTCTTCTCCGTATCGTTCCCTCTGTTCTCTCCTCTTCTCCTCCTCTCTCTTTCCCTCTATGTCTCTCTATCTTCTCCTTCCCATCTCGTCATATATATGTCTGCCCTCTATCTCCTCTGGCTCTCTCTCTCTTCTCGCCCTTCCTCTCTCTTTCCCTCTGGACTGTCTCTCTCTCTTTACTCCTCCCTCTCTGTCTTCCTCTGGTCTCTCTCCTTCTCCTCCCTCTCTCTTTCCCTCTAGTCACTCTCTCTTCATCAGCTTCCCTCTCTCTTTCCTCTGAATATACATCTCTCTTCTCCTCCCTCTCTCTCAGTACCATCTGGTCTCTCTCTCTTCTCATACCTCTCTCTTTCCTCTGGTCTCTCTCTCTTCTCCTCCTCTAACTTTCTCTCTGGTCATATATATAAATATACGGCTATGCATCCACTCATACTGTTCTCCTCTCTCTGGCTCCTCCCCTCTCTCTTTATCCGCTAGTCTCTCGCTCTAAACCAAAACACGTGCCCTCAGAATACTGATTCCCTCTATGTCTCTCTCTCATCTCCATATCCCTCTCATTTCCTTGAGTCTCTCTCTCTCTTCTCCTGCCCTCTCTCTATCCCTCACAGTCTAACTCTTTCTTCTCCTCCCCCCTCTCTTTCCCTCTAGTCACTCTCTCTCTTCTCCTTCTCTCTCTCTTTCCCTCAAGTCTCTCTCTCTTCTCCTTCCCCGTATCGTTCCCTCTATTCTCTCTCTCTTCTCCTCCCCTCTCTCTTTCCCTCTAGTCTCTCTCTCTTCTCCTCCCCTCTCTCTTTCCCCCTAGTCTCTCTCTCTCTTCTCCTTCCCTTTCTCTTTCCCTCTAGTCTCTTTCTCTTCTCCTCCCCTCTCACTTTCCCTCTAGTCTCTCTCTTCTCCTCCCCTCTCTCTTTCCCTCTAGTCACTCTCTCTTCTCCTCCCCTCTCACTTTCCCTCTAGTCATCTCTTCTCATCTCACTCATAGCCCTCTAGTCATATATCTTCTCCTCAATATATATGCAAAATCTACTCTACTGTCTGTATATCTTATGCTAACTCTACACGTATCTGTTACTATATGTCTACTCATAAATATATATCCATCACGGTCTGTATATATCTTTATCATCATCTCAACCCATCTCGGTTCTAAGTCACTATATATCTTATCGTTCTATATATCTTTCACTCAAGTCTCTATCTTTATCCTTCTCCGTATCGTTCCCTCTATTCTCTCTCTCTTCTCCTCCCCTCTCTCTTTCCCTCTAGTCTCTCTCTCTTCTCCTCCCCTCTCTCTTTCCCTCTAGTCTCTCTCTCTCTTCTCCTTCCCTTTCTCTTTCCCTCTAGTCTCTCTCTTCTCCTTCTCTCTCTCTTTCCCTCAAGTCTCTCTCTCTTCTCCCTTCCCGTATCGTTCCCTCTATTCTCTCTCTCTTCTCTCTCCTCTCATCTTTCCTCTATTCTCTCTGTCTTCATCCTCCTCTCTCTTTCCTCTGGTCTCTCTCTCTTCTCATCTCCTCTCTCTTTCCCTCATAGTCTCTCTCTGCGTCTTCTCCTCCTTCCTCTTTCCTCTGGTCTCTCTCTTTATCGCTCATCTACTTTCCTCTGGCCCATATATATGGTGTCGCTCATCATGCCCTCTGGTCCATCTGGTCTATCTCCTTCTATCCGTATATATATGTATTATAGACTTATATATATATATATTTATGATAAATATGGCGCCATACGGATATATATATTCTTATATATATATATATGATATACAGCTATCATATATATTTATGCATCCATATGTAATCATCTCTAGTCACTCTCTCTCATCTCCTTCTCTCTCTACTTTCCCTCTAGTCTCTCTCTCTTCTCATTCCCCGTCTCGTTCCCTCTATTCTCTCTCTCTTTCTCCTTCCCTCTCTCTTTCTCTCTAGTCCTCTCTCTCATCTCCTTCTCCCTCCTTTCCCTCTAGTCTCTCTCTCTCTTCTCCTTCCCCGTCTCTTTCCTCTGGTCTCTCTCCTCTTCTCCTTCCACTCTCTCTTTCCCTCTAGTCTCTCTCTCTTCTCCTCCCTCTCTCTTTCCTCTGGTCTCTTATATGTTATTATAAATAACCTCTGGGTCATATATATATTTATCACTCCACTCTTTCCTCTGGATATATCATGTCTTATCTTTATGATAAACCATCCAGCTAATATATATATATATTTTCTCATCATCTTAACCGTCGGCTCAGTCCTTATTTTGTAAATATATAAAGCACGATACCATGGTTAACGTATCTTTATGTTCTGCATATATAACGCATCCGGTATATTTTAATAAATAAACGTAACCAAAAATATCTGGATAATATGTGCTAATCGGATCTAAGCGCTAACTATACCGGTATAGTCTCTCTCTTTATCATTACACATGTGTCACTACGGTCTGATTATCTGTCTCTACATCATAAATATGTACATCTGCGAGTTAATAATGTCATAGCCATATATCATCTGATTCAATATATGTCTGTCATCTCATATCCCAGATACTAGTCATATATATCTTCGCCGTGGCCTTATCTTCCCTCTTGTTCATATCTCTATCTTGCCTCCCTTTCCATCGGTTCTCCTGCTACGTCTTTCTCGTTATCACCACTCTCTCCGTCCTGGTCTCTATCTCTTCTCCTTCCCTGTCATCTTTCCCTCTAGTCTCTCTCTCTCTATCTCCTTCCCTCTTCTCTTTCCCTCTGAAGTCTCTCTCTCTCTTCTCCTTCCTTTCTCTTTCCCTCTGGTCTCTCCTCTCTTCTCATTCCTTTCTCTTTCCCTCTAGTCTCTCCTCTACTTATACATTATACACTTCTCTCTTTGCCATCTAGTCTCTCTCTCTTCTCCTTCCCTGTTACTTTCCCTCTAGTCTCTCTCTCTCTCTTCTCCTCCCTCCTACTTTCCCTCTAGTCTCTCTCTCTTCTCCTCCCCTCTCTCTTTCCCTCTAGTCTCTCTCTTCTCCTTCCCTCTCTCTTTCCTCTAGACTCTCTCTCTCTCTTCTCCTCCCTCTCTCTTTCCCTCTAGTCTCTCTCTCTTCTCCTCCCCTCTCTCTTTCCCTCTAGTCTCTCTCTCTTCTCCTCCCCTCTCTCTTTCTCTCTAGTCACTCTCTCTCATCTCCTTCTCCCTCTCTTTCCCTCTAGTCTCTCTCTCTTCTCCTTCCCCGTCTCTTTCCCTCTATTCTCTCTCTCTTCTCCTCCCCTCTCTCTTTCTCTCTAGTCACTCTCTCTCATCTCCTTCTCCCTCCCTTTCCCTCTAGTCTCTCTCTCTTCTCCTTCCCCGTCTTGTTCCCTCTATTCTCTCTCTCTTCTCCTCCCCTCTCTCTTTCCCTCTAGTCTCTCTCTCTTCTCCTCCCCTCTCTCTTTCCCTCTAGTCTCTCTCTCTTCTCCTTCCCTCTCTCTTTCCCTTTAGTCTCTCTCTCTCTCTTCTCCTTCCCTCTCTCTTTCCCTCTAGTCTCTCTCTTCTCCTCCCCTCTCTCTTTCCCTCTAGTCTCTCACTCTTCTCCTTCCCTGTCACTTTCCCTCTAGTCTCTCTCTCTCTCTTCTCCTCCTCCTACTTTCCCTCTAGTCCTCTCTCTTCTCCTCCCCTCTCACTTTCCCTCTGTACTCTCTCTTCTCCTCCCATCTCTCTTTCCCTCTAGTCTCTCTCTCTTCTCCGTCCTTTCTCTTTCCCTCTAGTCTCTCTCTTCTCCTTCTTTCTCTTTCCCTCTGGTTCTCTATGTCTCCTCCTCCTCTCTCTTTTATATGGTCTAACTCTCTATCTATCCTCTCTCTTTCCCTCTAGTCTCTCTCTCTTATCTTTCCCTCTCTCTTTCCCTCTAGTCTCTCTCTCTCTTCTCCTTGCCTTCTCTTTCCCTCTGGTCTCTCCTCTCTTCTCCTTCCCTTTCTCTTTCCCTCTAGTCTCTCCTCTCTTCTCATTCCCTTTCTCTTTCCATCTAGTCTCTCTCTCTTCTCCTTCCCTGTCACTTTCCCTCTAGTCTCTCTCTCTCTTCTCCTTCCCTTTCTCTTTCCCTCTGGTCTCTCCTCTCTTCTCCTTCCCTTTCTCTTTCCCTCTAGTCTCTCCTCTCTTCTCATTCCCTTTCTCTTTCCATCTAGTCTCTTTCTCTTCTCCTCCCCTCTCACTTTCCCTCTAGTCTCTCTCTTCTCCTCCCCTCTCTCTTTCCCTCTAGTCTCTCTCTCTTCTCCTTCCCTGTTACTTTCCCTCTAGTCTCTCTCTCTCTCTTCTCCTCCCCTCCTACTTTCCCTCTAGTCTCTCTCTTCTCCTCCTCTCTCTTCCTCTGGTCTCTCTCTCTTCTCTTCTCTCACTCCTTCTAGTCTCTCTCTCTCTTCTCCTCCTCTCTCTTCCTCTGGTCTCTCTCTCTTCTCCTTCCGTCTCTTTCCCTCTAGTCTCTCTCTCTTCTCATTCCCTCTCTCTTTCCCTCTAGTCTCTCTCTCTCTTCTCCTCCCCTCTCTCTTTCCCTCTCGTCTCTCTCTCTCTTCTCCTCCCCTCTCTCTTTCCCTATAGTCTCTCTTTCTTCTCCTCCCCCCTCTCTTTCCCTCTAGTCACTCTCTCTCTTCTCCTTCTCTCTCTCTTTCCCTCAAGTCTCTCTCTCTTCTCCTTCCCGTCTCGTTCCCTCTATTCTCTCTCTCTTCTCCTCCCCTCTCTCTTTCCCTCTAGTCTCTCTCTCTTCTCCTCCCCTCTCTCTTTCCCCCTAGTCTCTCTCTCTCTTCTCCTTTCCTTTCTCTTTCCCTCTAGTCTCTTTCTCTTCTCCTCCCCTCTCTCTTTCCCTCTAGTCTCTCTCTTCTCCTCCCCTCTCTCTTTCCCTCTAGTCTCTCTCTCTTCTCCTTCCTCTCATCTTTCCCTCTAGTCTCTCTCTTCTCTTCTCCTTCCTTCTCTCTTTCCCTCTGGTCTCTCCTCTCTTCTCCTTCCCTTTCTCTTTCCCTCTAGTCTCTCCTCTCTTCTCCTTCCCTTTCTCTTTCCATCTAGTCTCTTTCTCTTCTCCTCCCTCTCACTTTCCCTCTAGTCTCTCTCTTCTCCTCCCTCTCTCTTTCCCTCTAGTCTCTCTCTCTTCTCCTTCCCTGTTACTTTCCCTCTAGTCTCTCTCTCTCTCTTCTCCTCCCTCCTACTTTCCCTCTAGTCTCTCTCTCTCTCCTCCCTCTCTCTTTCCCTCTAGTCTCTCTCTCTTCTCCTTCCCTCTCACTTTCCTTCTAGTCTCTCTCTCTCTTCTCCTCCCCTCTCTCTTTCCCTCTAGTTTCTCTCTCTTCTCCTTCCCCGTCTCTTTCCCTCTAGTCTCTCTCTCTTCTCATTCCCTCTCTCTTTCCCTCTAGTCTCTCTCTCTCTTCTCCTCCCCTCTCTCTTTCCCTCTAGTCTCTCTCTCTCTTCTCCTCCCCTCTCTCTTTCCCTCTAGTCTCTCTTTCTTCTCCTCCCCCCTCTCTTTCCCTCTAGTCACTCTCTCTCTTCTCCTTCTCTCTCTCTTTCGCTCAAGTCTCTCTCTCTTCTCCTTCCCCGTATCATTCCCTCTATTCTCTCTCTCTTCTCCTCCTCTCTCTCTTTCCCTCTAGTCTCTCTCTCTTCTCCTCCCCTCTCTCTTTCCCCATAGTCTCTCTCTCTCTTCTCCTTCCCTTTCTCTTTCCCTCTAGTCTCTTTCTCTTCTCCTCCCCTCTCACTGTCCCTACTAGATCTCTCATCTTCTCCTAAATATATATTACACATACGGATATATATATATTATGTATAATAACATATAAATGCTTATATGTATATGTATATCATATCTATCATTTGTAAATACTAAAGTCATACATATACGTTCTATATATTATCATATAAATAATACACCTAGTCTCTATATCTCTATCTCCTTCCATATCTCTTTCCCTCTTTCTCTTCTCCTCCCAGCTCTTTCCCTCTAGTCTCTCTCTTCTCCTCCTCTCTACTTTCCCTCTAGTCTCTTTCTCTTCTCCTCCCCTCTCACTTTCCCTCTGAGTCTCTCTCTTCTCCTCCCCTCAGAGTCTCTCTCTCTTCTCCCTCCCTGTCACGTTCCCTCTGGTCTCTCTATCTCTCCTCCTCCCCTCTTTCACTCTAGTCTCTCTCTCTCTCTGCTCCTCCCCTCCCTACTTTCCCTCTCTAGTCTCTATCTCTTCTCCTCCCCTCTCTCTCTTCCCTCTAGTCACTCTCTCTCCTCCTCCCCTCCTCTCTCTTTCCCTCTAGACTCTCTCTCTTCATCCTTCCCTCTCTCCCTCTAACATACATATATCCCATACATTAGCCTGTCTTTCCATAGTCTCTCCTCTCTCCCTTCCCTCTCTACTTTCCACTCCAGTCTCTCCTCTCTCTCACTCCCCTCTCCCTTTCTCACTCCCTCTAGTCACTCTCTCTTCTCCTTCCCTGTCACTTTCCCTCAAGTCTCTTTCTCTTCTCCTCCCCCTGTCATCGTTCCCTCTAGTCTCTCTCTCTATGCTCCCTCCCTCTATCCCTCTCTGGTCTCTCTCTCTTACTCCTCCCTCCTCATACCCATCTAGATCATCTCTCTCTTCTCTCCCATCCTGCTCTTCCCTCTAGTCTCTCTCTCTTCTCCTCCCTCTCTCTTTCCCTCTAGTGACTCTCTCTTCTCCTTCCCTCTCTCTTTCCCTCTAGTCTTCTCTCTCTCTTCTCCTCCCCTCCTCTTTCCTCTGGTCTCTCTCTTCTCCTCCCTCTCTTTCCCTCTAGTCTCTCTCTTTCTCCTTCCCTCTCTCTTTCTCCTCTAGTCTCTCTCTCTTTTCCTCCCCTCTCTCTTTCCTCTAGTCTCTCTCTCTTCTCCTCCTCTCTCTTTCCTCTAG
>NW_026279241.1:0-9648 GCF_023373465.1 Oncorhynchus keta | reverse complement strand
TAACATGATTTTTACATTTACATTTAAGTCATTTAGCAGACGCTCTTATCCAGAGCGACTTACAAATTGGTGCATTCACCTTATGACATCCAGTGGAACAGCCACTTTACAATAGTGCATCTAAATCTTTTAGAGGGGGGTGAGAAGGATTACTTTATCCTATCCTAGGTATTCCTTAAAGAGGTGGGGTTTCAGGTGTCTCCGGAAGGTGGTGATTGACTCCGCTGTCCTGGCGTCGTGAGGGAGTTTGTTCCACCATTGGGGGCCAGAGCAGCGAACAGTTTTGACTGGGCTGAGCGGGAACTGTACTTCCTCAGTGGTAGGGAGGCGAGCAGGCCAGAGGTGGATGAACGCAGTGCCCTTGTTTGGGTGTAGGGCCTGATCAGAGCCTGCAGGTACTGAGGTGCCGTTCCCTCACAGCTCCGTAGGCAAGCACCATGGTCTTGTAGCGGATGCGAGCTTCAACTGGAAGCCAGTGGAGAGAGCGGAGGAGCGGGGTGACGTGAGAGAACTTGGGAAGGTTGAACACCAGACGGGCTGCGGCGTTCTGGATGAGTTGTAGGGGTTTAATGGCACAGGCAGGGAGCCCAGCCAACAGCGAGTTGCAGTAATCAAGACGGGAGATGACAAGTGCCTGGATTAGGACCTGCGCCGCTTCCTGTGTGAGGCAGGGTCGTACTCTGCGGATGTTGTAGAGCATGAACCTACAGGAACGGGACACCGCCTTGATGTTAGTTGAGAACGACAGGGTGTTGTCCAGGATCACGCCAAGGTTCTTAGCGCTCTGGGAGGAGGACACAATGGAGTTGTCAACCGTGATGGCGAGATCATGGAACGGGCAGTCCTTTCCCCGGGAGGAAGAGCAGCTCCGTCTTGCTGAGGTTCAGCTTGAGGTGGTGATCCGTCATCCACACTGATATGTCTGCCAGACATGCAGAGATGCGATTCGCCACCTGGTCATCAGAAGGGGGAAAGGAGAAGATTAATTGTGTGTCGTCTGCATAGCAATGATAGGAGAGACCATGTGAGGTTATGACAGAGCCAAGTGACTTGGTGTATAGCGAGAATAGGAGAGGGCCTAGAACAGAGCCCTGGGGGACACCAGTGGTGAGAGCGCGTGGTGAGGAGACAGATTCTCGCCACGCCACCTGGTAGGAGCGACCTGTCAGGTAGGACGCAACCAAGCGTGGGCCGCGCCGGAGATGCCCAACTCGGAGAGGGTGGAGAGGAGGATCTGATGGTTCACAGTATCGAAGGCAGCCGATAGGTCTAGAAGGATGAGAGCAGAGGAGAGAGAGTTAGCTTTAGCAGTGCGGAGCGCCTCCGTGATACAGAGAAGAGCAGTCTCAGTTGAATGACTAGTCTTGAAACCTGACTGATTTGGATCAAGAAGGTCATTCTGAGAGAGATAGCGGTAGAGCTGGCCAAGGACGGCACGCTCAAGAGTTTTGGAGAGAAAAGAGAGAAGGGATACTGGTCTGTAGTTGTTGACATCGGAGGGATCGAGTGTAGGTTTTTTCAGAAGGGGTGCAACTCTCGCTCTCTTGAAGACGGAAGGGACGTAGCCAGCGGTCAGGGATGAGTTGATGAGCGAGGTGAGGTAAGGGAGAAGGTCTCCGGAAATGGTCTGGAGAAGAGAGGAGGGATAGGGTCAAGCGGGCAGGTTGTTACGGCCGGCCGTCACAAGACGCGAGATTTCATCTGGAGAGAGAGGGGAGAAAGAGGTCAGAGCACAGGGTAGGGCAGTGTGAGCAGAACCAGCGGTGTCGTTTGACTTAGCAAACGAGGATCGGATGTCGTCGACCTTCTTTTCAAAAATGGTTGACGAAGTCATCTGCAGAGAGGGAGGAGGGGGGGGAGGAGGATTCAGGAGGGAGGAGAAGGTGGCAAAGAGCTTCCTAGGGTTAGAGGCAGATGCTTGGAATTTAGAGTGGTAGAAAGTGGCTTTAGCAGCAGAGACAGAGGAGGAAAATGTAGAGAGGAGGGAGTGAAAGGATGCCAGGTCCGCAGGGAGGCGAGTTTTCCTCCATTTCCGCCGGCTGCCCGGAGCCCTGTTCTGTGAGCTCGCAATGAGTCGTCGAGCCACGGAGCGGGAGGGGAGGACCGAGCCGGCCTGGAGGATAGGGGACATAGAGAGTCAAAGGATGCAGTAAGGGAGGAGAGGAGGGTTGAGGAGGCAGAATCAGGAGATAGGTTGGAGAAAGTTTGAGCAGAGGGAAGAGATGATAGGATGGAAGAGGAGAGAGTAGCGGGGGAGAGAGAGCGAAGGTTGGGACGGCGCGATACCATCCGAGTAGGGGCAGTGTGGGAAGTGTTGGATGAGAGCGAGAGGGAAAAGGATACAAGGTAGTGGTCGGAGACTTGGAGGGAGTTGCAATGAGGTTAGTGGAAGAACAGCATCTAGTAAAGATGAGGTCAAGCGTATTGCCTGCCTTGTGAGTAGGGGGGAAGGTGAGAGGGTGAGGTCAAAAGAGGAGAGGAGTGGAAAGAAGGAGGCAGAGAGGAATGAGTCAAAGGTAGACGTGGGGAGGTTAAAGTCGCCCAGAACTGTGAGAGGTGAGCCGTCCTCAGGAAAGGAGCTTATCAAGGCATCAAGCTCATTGATGAACTCTCCGAGGGAACCTGGAGGGCGATAAATGATAAGGATGTTAAGCTTGAAAGGGCTGGTAACTGTGACAGCATGGAATTCAAAGGAGGCGATAGACAGATGGGTAAGGGGAGAAAGAGAGAAAGACCACTTGGGAGAGATGAGGATCCCGGTGCCACCACCCCGCTGACCAGAAGCTCTCGGGTGTGCGAGAACACGTGGGCGGACGAAGAGAGAGCAGTAGGAGTAAGCAGTGTTATCTGTGGTGATCCATGTTTCCGTCAGTGCCAAGAAGTCGAGGGACTGGAGGGAGGCATAGGCTGAGATGAACTCTGCCTTGTTGGCCGCAGATCGGCAGTTCCAGAGGCTACCGGAGACCTGGAACTCCACGTGGGTCGTACGCGCTGGGACCACCAGGATTAGGTGGCCGCGCCACGCGGTGGAGCGTTTGTATGGTCTGTGCAGAGAGGAGAGAACAGGGATAGACAGACACATAGTTGACAGGCTACAGAAGAGGCTACGCTAATGCAAGGAGATTGAATGACAAGTGGACTACACGTCTCGAATGTTCAGAAAGTTAAGCTTACTGTAGCAAGAATCTTATTGACTAAAATGATTAAAATGATACAGTACTGCTGAGTAAGGCAAGCTGCAGCTGGCTGCCGTTATTGACCTTGTAGGCTAGCTGGCAGTGGTCATGCTTGTTGACACTACACTAATCAAGCCGTTCCGTTGAGTGTAATAGTTTCTACAGTGCTGCTATTCGGAGCTAGCTGGCTAGCTAGCAGTGTTGATTACGCTACGCTTGCGTGAAAGAACGACAATAGCTGGCTAGCTAACCTAGAAAATCGTCTTCTAGACTCACACAATTATCTTTGATACAAAGACGTCATGAGCTAGCTATGTAGCTAGCTACAATCAAACAAATCAAACCGTTGTGAATGTAATGAAATGAAATGAAAATGTGATACTACCTGTGGAGCGGCGGAATGCGACTGGTTGTTGAGTGCGGAAGTTCTATTCAGTAGACGTTGGTTAGCTGTTGGCTAGCTAGCAGTGTCTCCTACGTTAAGGACGACAAATAGCTGGGCTAGCTAACCTCGGTAAATTAAGATAATCACTCTAAGACTACACGCTCTAAACTACACAATTATCTTGGATACGAAGACAGCAAAGACAACTATGTAGCTAGCTAACACTACACTAATCAAGTCGTTCAGTTGAGTGTAATAGTTTCTACAGTGCTGCTATTCGGTATGACTACCTCAGCTCTGTAACCCACACATACAATTATCTGTACTGAAGCATATCAAGAAGCCCAGTTGAGCAGTGAATTTCAAACACAGATTCAACCACAAATACTTTTTTAGATTTGCCCTATAATAAATACCTTTTAGGAGAATACACATCAATTCTGTATTGCATTTGTATGAAGTATTTATTCCATTGGCAGACTTTGCATACCATTGGCAGATTTTTATATGCACAAAAATAAGGTCATTTTGGTTTTGTACCAAGTCATACGATGTGGTATAGAAAAGCACACTCTTAGGTGAGTATATGGCGAGCTTTATCTCTGCAGATACAGGTCCTCTGATGCAAGTCCTCTCCACCCATCATCCTGGTGGTATGGATAACTTATTATTTTGTCTCCTGAGAAAACTAGATTCAAAAAGGTTCTATTTATCAAATTACTATAGACGGAATTAGGTGTTTTTAAGCTGGGGTCAAAAGGACCCCAAAGGACTTTCATTTTTAAAAGGTACATATTGATACAGAAACACTTAACAAACAGCTGCCATTGAAGTACCTGGGGACAAGCTAGCAAAATGGCACCGCGGGATCAGGCACTTGCGGCCGGCTTGCTGTGACTGCTACTACCATGAGCACAGAGCCAAATGTGCCATGCCTTACAATGATTTACCCTTCAACAACGATTGATATGACTGAAAAAGTCAATGTGACATGAAAAAAAAAAATCCAGAAACTTAACCAAAACTTACGAGAGGCGCTCCAATTTTGATGGACAGTTCAGGCCATTGTTTGGCACTTGTACCTGTTTTTAGTTAGAGGATCATAGAGAGAGAGAGAGAGAGAGATAAACATACTGAGCATTACAGGAGTAACCTGCAAATATTTTATAGCTCTTAAGATTCCTGAGCTCTTAGCCAGTGTTTACCGTCAAAGGGCACGGTGAGGCCACAAATTAGAACCATTCGCTCTGGCATCAAATGCTTGGCAGTCACGCACAGACTTGAGCTTAATCTATGAAAGGGTACAGCACCAGGGCGAATAAAAGTGGGGGAATACAACCAGTCCCACTAACCCAGTGCCTTCTCATTTAGGTGCAACTAGTACCCCTCGGTTCCTGTACACACACGCACACAGCTGTAGGGTTTTATCAAAGTATCTTCACTGTACAATTTCAAGCACTGTACCAGCTCTTTAGCTTCTACAGTAGACTTGACACTGTCCTTCAACAACTAAAGTCAAAGAATGTTGCCTGGTGTCAGTAGTTTTGCACAGTATACAGAAACTTCTAATCTTTTTTGATACTCGAACATGAAAAAAGGTTTGGCACTACAATTTTTGTCACTTCAGAACTTCTGTCAAATGTATCTCATGTTATCTAATGGTTGAGAGAGGATCAAGTCGGTCTGTCAGTGCAGCCAATGTCTCGATATGCTTCCATGTTTCATGAGCTGGAATAAAAGTTCCCAAAAATGCTCAATATGCACAAAAAGCTTATTTCTCTCAAATTTAGTTGACAAATATTTTACATCCATGTTAGTGAGCATTTCTCCTATGCCAAAATAATACATCCACCTGACAGGTGTGGCATATCAAGAAGCTGATTAAACAGTATTATCATTACACCTTGTGCTGGGGACAATAGAAGGCCACTAAAAAGTGCAGTTTTGTCAGACAACAATGCCAGATGTCTCAAATTTTGAGGGAGCGTGAAATTAACATGCTGACTGCAGGAATGTCTGTTGCCAGATAATTTAATGCTAATTTCTCTACCAACGTTGTTTTAGAGAATTTGGCAGCACGTCCAACCGGCCACACAACCACAGACCACGTGTAACCATGCCAACCCAGGACTCCACAACTAGCTTCTTCACCTGCAGGATCGTCTGAGACATCCTCTCTCAGCATGATGCTGCCACCACCAGAGAATCTTGTTTCTCATGGTCTAAGAGTCCTTTAGGTGCCTTTTGGCAAACTTCAAGCGGGCTGTCATGTGCCTCTTACTGAGGAAAGGCTTCTGTCTTGCCACTCTACCGTAAAGGCCGGATTTGTGGAGTGCTCAAGAGATGGTTGTTCTTCTGGATGGTTCTCCCATTTCCACAGAGGAGCTCTGTCAGAGGGACTATCGGGTTCTTGGTCACCTCATTGATCAAGGCTTTTCTTACACAATTGCTCAGTTTGGCCAGGCGGCCAGCTGTAGGAAGTGTCTTGGTGGTTCCAAACTTCTTCCATATAAGAATGATGGAGGCCACTGTGTTATTGAGGACCTTCAATGCCGCAGAACAATTTTGGTACCCATCCCTAGATTTGTGCCTCGACACAATCCTGTCTGAGAGCTCTACGGACAATTAATTTGACATCATGGCTTGGTTTTGCTCTGACATGTACTGTCAACTCTGGGACCTTATATAGACAGGTGTGTGCCTTTCCAAATCATGTCCAATCAATTGAATTTACCACAGCTGGACTCCAATCAAGTTGTAGAAACATCTCAAGGATGATCAATGGAAACAGGATGCATCTGAGCTCAATATCAAGTCTCATAGCAAAGGGTCTGAATACTTAGGTAAATAAGCTTGCTAAACATTTTAAAAACCTATTTTCACTATGTCATTATGGGTTATTGTGTGCAGATTGATGAGGAAAACACTTACTTTAATCAATTTTAGAATAAGGCTGTAATGTAACAAAATGTAGAAAAAGTGAAGGGGTCTGCATACTGGGATTCATCTCCAGTGTGCCAGTGGCAATTGATGGTGAGCATTTCCCACTGAAGTCGGTCACGACGCCGAACTGCAGTCAAGTCAAGACCCTGCTGAGGATGACGAGCACGTAGATGAGCTTCCCGAGACAGACGGCTACTAACAGTTTGTGCAAACCCACAGTTTCATCAGCTGTCCAGGTAGCTGGTATCAGACAATCCCACAGGGGAAGAAGACGGATGTGGAGGTCTTGGGCTGGCATGGTTACACGTGGTCTGTGGGATTGTCTAATTCTATAAAACGATGTTGGAGGCAGCTTATGGTAGAGAAATTAACATTCACTTCTCTGGCAACAGCTCTTGTGGACATTCTTGCAGTCAACATGCCAGTTGCACACTTCCTCAAAACTTGAGATATCTGTGGCATTGTGTTGTGTGACTAAACAGCACATTTTAGAGGGGCCATTTATTGTCCCCAGCACAAGATCCACCTGTGTAATGATTATGCTGTTTAATCAGCTTCTTGATATGCCACACCTGTCAGGTGGATGGATTATCTTGTAAAAAGAGAAATGCTCACTTACAAGGATGTAACCATATTTGTGCACAACATTTGAGAGAAATAAGCCTTTTGTGCCTATGTTACATTTCTGGGATTTGATTTCAGCTCATGGGACCAACACTTTACGTGTTGCGTTTATTTTTTTGTTCAGTATAGATTATTGATGGTCCCCAATTCACCTGGGGTAATATTTCTATACATTTTCTCTGGTTTACTTATCATTGGTAAAATGTCCGTAAGGAAATGTTCTATATCCTCCTTAGAACTTCATTTTCGGAGTTGAAAAATCTTTTAAAGACTGAGTTGATTTCAGAAGGACCCATTGCAGTGACTTTTTCAAACTAAACATGCTTGCTGCTTAGAGTGATTAGAAACAACTTAAAAGTAGGCTACAGCCCACACTTCTATGCTAAGGACGAATTGCTGTTCAGTATTTTGTTCATTAATAGGTTATTGTGTTAATCAATGTCCTGCCTTGGCATAGGCTCTGAGATTAAGTTTATGATGTTGTGCTCCTATCTCACAGCAATACTGTAGCCTACCCATACTTACAAATATTTTACATAAGCTACCGGTCTATTTGCTGTGTTGGCAGTATTTTATGCTGTATTTGGCAAAGGACAGACAGTTTCTGGGAAAAAAAGTCAAAATGTTGTGGACCTGTCAGCAGAACGTTTGAATTCAACAATGTTTTGCATCGACTTTTCTCCCAACCTATATATGCTGGATTGCCCGCCAATTCTGAAACATTGTTTTGCTATTGAAAACAAATTGAAATGACACACAGTAGTATCACATACAGCGGGGAGAACAAGTATTTGATACACCTGCCAATTTTGCAGGTTTTCCTACTTACAAGGCATGTAGAGGTCTGTCATTTTCATCATAGGTACACTTCAACTGTGAGAGACGGAATCTAAAACAAAAATCCAGAAAATCACATTGTATGATTTTTAAGTAATTACTTTGCATTTTATTATCAGGTGTTGACAGGATAATCTTATTATACCGTTTGGGCCATGTCCAATTGTCCATGTCTCGAACATGCTGTGCTTTTAGGAAAGCGAATGCAATGTAGGTAGACAAATATTTCCATGCCAATAACAAAAAAACTAGAATGCTACACATTTGTTATAACTAGGGCTAGTGTAGTATTTAATAAACAATATCAATGGATAGGACACATCCATGCCTCCTGCTGAAGAGCCCTTAGGCCTATGTGTGCACACATTGCCTCATACTCATGGATCGAGAGATGCGATGTCACGACTTCCACCGAAGTCGGCTCCTCTCCTTGTTCGGGCGGCGTTCGGCGATCGACGTCACCGGCTTTCTAGCCATCGCCGCTCCATTTTTCATATATCCATTTGTCTTGTCTGGTTTTCATACACACCTGGTTTTCATTTCCCCAATCAATCTAATTGTATTTAACCCTCTGTTTCCCATCACGTTTTGTGTGTAATTGTTTTCATGTACAATGTTCTTTAGCGCTTTACTTTATTGTTCCGTGCTTTTGGCGCGTTTGTTTTGTTGTGCTCCCGGTTTGGAACTTTAATAAAGTGCGCTTTATTTATCATACTCTGCTCTCCTGCACCTGACTTCGCCTTTAGACACACCTTGACATGCGATTTATGATTATAATGCTTCTGACCCGATCCTATTTAGAAATACTCTTGTTGGTTTTGAAAAATATTGTTTAAAGTTTAATTTGATTAAAAACCAAACTTAATATAAAGATTCATCGTCCATGGATTTATGGTGAGAATTCAATGCAATTTCGTAAAAATATGGTCATTACACACACATTACATTTGCGAGCAATATAACAGTGAGTGCCTATTCCCCCTTTCTCTTTATATTGGATCTGAATGCCTATTATACACCCACGGGGAGTAATTTTTATTTAATTTATTTAACCTTTATTTAACTAGGCAAGTGAGTTAAGAACAAAATCTTATTTACAATTACGCTCCACCCCAGACAAACCCTAACGACGCTGGGCCAATTGTGCATCACCCTATGGGACTCCAAATCACAGCCGGTTGTGATACAGTGTGGAATTGAACCAGGGTCTGTAGTGACACCTCTAGCACTGAGATGCAGTGCCTTAGACCACTGAGCCACTCGGGAGCCAATTAAGGTGCACGTAACTGCATTTATAAATTGCCTATTTAAAACAAGTTGTTTCGTTTTTATAATAATTTGATTACAATTTTTTTTTGTCAATAGCCTAGTGAATTTAATCTTGCTTATTGACTACGTTTGACATGTCTAGACTGCAATTTACAGTAGGCCTAGCCCTTATATCAGTGTGAATGCTATAGCCTATGTTTAACAATGTATTTCAAATTTGAAGCAATGTAGTTAGAAGGATATGGACTGCAAACATGTTCAAAATATTTAGCAAATATGGGGCAGGCTATTTACTGAACTAGGCTATAACAGACGAACATTTGAGTTGAAACGCAATAGGATAAAAGACTCTAAATTCACAACTTGAAGCAACCACATATTTAGCCATGAAGTATGTTCTGATTGTCCAGTGAC
>NW_026279240.1:0-2323 GCF_023373465.1 Oncorhynchus keta | reverse complement strand
TTACATTTTACATTTTACATTTAAGTCATTTAGCAGACGCTCTTATCCAGAGCGACTTACAAATTGGTGCATACACCTTATGACAACCAGTGGAACAGCCACTTGCATCTAAATCTTGTTGAGAAGGGGGTGAGAAGGATTACTTACCCTTACTTACCCTATCCTAGGTATTCCTTGAAGAGGTGGGGTTTCAGGTGTCTCCGGAAGGTGGTGATTGACTCCGCTGTCCTGGCGTCGTGAGGGAGTTTGTTCCACCATTGGGGGCCAGAGCAGCGAACAGTTTTGACTGGGCTGAGCGGAACTGTACTTCCTCAGTGGTAGGGAGGCGAGCAGGCCAGAGGTGGATGAACGCAGTGCCCTTGTTTGGGTGTAGGGCCTGATCAGAGCCTGGAGGTACTGAGGTGCCGTTCCCCTCACAGCTCCGTAGGCAAGCACCATGGTCTTGTAGCGGATGCGAGCTTCAACTGGAAGCCAGTGGAGAGAGCGGAGGAGCGGGGTGACGTGAGAGAACTTGGGAAGGTTGAACACCAGACGGGCTGCGGCGTTCTGGATGAGTTGTAGGGGTTTAATGGCACAGGCAGGGAGCCCAGCCAACAGCGAGTTGCAGTAATCCAGACGGGAGATGACAAGTGCCTGGATTAGGACCTGCGCCGCTTCCTGTGTGAGGCAGGGTCGAACTCTGCGGATGTTGTAGAGCATGAACCTACAGGAACGGGCACCGCCTGATGTTAGTTGAGAACGACAGGTGTTGTCAGAATCACGCCAAGGTTCTTAGCGCTCTGGGAGGACACAATGGAGTTGTCAACCGTGATGGCGAGATCATGGAACGGGCAGTCCTTCCTCGGGAGGAAGAGCAGCTCCGTCTTGCCGAGGTTCAGCTTGAGGTGGTGATCCGTCATCCACACTGATATGTCTGCCAGACATGCAGAGATGCGATTACGCCCACCTGGTCATCAGAAGGGGGAAAGGAGAAGATTAATTGTGTGTCGTCTGCATAGCAATGATAGGAGAGACCATGTGAGGTTATGACAGAGCCAAGTGACTTGGTGTATAGCGAGAATAGGAGAGGGCCTAGAACAGAGCCCTGGGGGACACCAGTGGTGAGAGCGCGTGTGAGGAGACAGATTCTCGCCACGCCACCTGCAGGAGCGACCTGTCAGGTAGGACGCAATCAAGCGTGGAGCCGCGCCGGAGATGCCCAACTTCGGAGAGGGTGGAGAGGAGGATCTGATGGTTCACAGTATCGAAGGCAGCCGATAGGTCTAGAAGGATGAGAGAGCAGAGGAGAGAGAAATTAGCTTTAGCGGTGCGGAGCGCCCGTGATACAGAGAAGAGCAGTCTCAATTGAATGACTAGTCTTGAAACCTGACTGATTTGGATCGAGAAGGTCATTCAGAGAGAGATAGCGGGAGAGCTGGCCATGGACGGCACGTTCAAGAGTTTTGGAGAGTAAAGAAAAAGGGATACTGGTCTGTAGTTGTTGACATCGGAGGGATCGCAGTGTAGGTTTTTTCAGAAGGGGTGCAACTCTCGCTCTCTTGAAGACGGGAAGGGACGTAGCCAGCGGTCAGGGATGAGTTGATGAGCGAGGTGAGGTAAGGGAGAAGGTCTCCGGAAATGGTCTGGAGAAGAGAGGAGGGATAGGGTCAAGCGGGCAGGTTGTTGGGCGGCCGGCCGTCACAAGACGCAAGATTTCATCTGGAGAGAGGGGGAGAAAGAGGTCAGAGCACAGGGTAGGCAGTGTGAGCAGAACCAGCGGTGCCGCTTTGACTGAGCAAACGAGGATCGGATGTCGTCAACCTTCTTTTCAAAGTGGTTGACGAAGTCATCTGCAGAGAGGGGAGGAGGGGGGAGGATTCAGGAGGGAGGAGAGGTGGCAAAGAGCTTCCTAGGGTTAGAGGCAGATGCTTGAATTTAGAATGGTAGAAAATGGCTTTATAGCAGCAGAGACAGAGGAGGAAAATGTAGAGTGGAGGGAGTGAAAGGATGCCAGGTCCGCAGGGAGGCGAAGTTTTCTCTCCATTTCCGCTCGGCTGCCCGGAGCCCTGTTCTGTGAGCTCGCAGTGAGTCGTCGAGCCACGGGGCGGGAGGGAGGACCGAGCCGGCCTGGAGGATAGGGGACATAGAGAGTCAAAGGATGCAGAAAGGGAGGAGAGGAGGGTTGAGGAGGCAGAATCAGGAGATAGGTTGGAGAAGGTTTGAGCAGAGGGAAGAGATGATAGGATGGAAGAGGAGAGAGTAGCGGGGAGAGAGAGCGAAGGTTGGGACGGCGCGATACCATCCGAGTAGGGGCAGTGTGTGAGGTGTAAGATGAGAGCGAGAG
>NW_026279239.1:32500-78501 GCF_023373465.1 Oncorhynchus keta | reverse complement strand
CTTGTCTTCTGAAGTCACTGATTCTGGTGACAGGGGTCTGAATTTCAATTCACCAATTTCTATCGCCGATGAGTATTTTTTCACAGGAACTACATAATCCAGGAAGTTAGCTCTATACTGTGGAATTTGTAACATCTCCGGATCTGGTGATTCCGATCGGTTTTCAGTTACTGATTCTCCATGACTTAAACTAGAGTACTCAAATTCTGATGTTACTGAGGATGGCGAGGAGGGTCTACTTCTAGACGGATACGTTTTATATTCAGCTAACGGCAAACTAAACTCAGGAAGTGGAGAGTCGGGAGAGAAGGGCCTACAATCATCCAACAACGTATCAGATTTAGGTGAAGGTGGCCTCGTGTCAGTTAATAAGAAATGGTCTAGATATATAAGGACTCCATCACTGTCTGAACCAAATGACTCAGGAGATCTGAGAGCTGTACAGATCTGGGATCTGTGCTCAGGAAGGGACGACAATTGGATGAACTCCCATTCCATTTCTGTTTCAGATCCTGGATCAGATCCCGGTGATTGTGGTCTATGTTTTGCCATGTCTCTTTCAGCTACTGTATCTACTTCTGACAATATTGAATTAGGAGAATCGGGTCTTTCCACGGCATGCAATTCCTCAAGACAGAGCTCAGAATAGTCTAGGTCTGAAGTAAAAGATTCAGGTGAAACGGATCTATCTATTGAATCACACAGTGAACTTTCCTCACGCACTGAGGGTGTGCGTTGAGGAGCCGGCGAGTTAGGTGAAAGCTGCCTATACTCATCCAGTGAAGTAACAGACTCTGGAGAGGATGCTCTGCACTCAGTGAACAACAGATCTGCATAGCCCATCTCTGATGTCACAGCTGACCACGACAGGTGACCAGGTGACCACGACTTGTAGTCTCCTAGGATCATGATACTATCAGTCTCCGGTAAAGGTGTCTCAGGTGCAGGTGTGTCAGGTACAGGTGCCTCAGGTACAGGTGTGTCAGGTACAGGTGTGTCAGGTACAGGTGTCTCAGGTACAGGTGTGTCATACTCTGGTACTGGGGAGTTCGGGGACAGGGTCCTACTCTCAGTCACCAATTCATACAACTCTGGCGATGGGGACCATATGTCATCAGAAAACACCTCAGAGGACACAGGGGATAGGGAACTCAGAACACTGTCTGAATGGTAAGGAGAGAAGGGTCTCCGGATAATATCGGTGTAAGAAGGGGAGAGGGGACTCCGGATGCTATCTGGGTAGCAAGGAGAGAGAGGACTCCGGGTGATATCGGTGTGGGAAGGAGAGAGGGTACCAAGAGCACTATCTGCTATCTCTGAATCACAGGAATCCTTTTTACCCTTGTATATGTCTGAAGGAGAGTATGACGGTTCTCTACTCTCTATAATGTAGGCTTTAACCTCGGATGAAAATCTACACCCATCCGACCCGGGAGAAAGAGGCCTGCTTTCACGGAATGCCCTGGCAGAATCTGGAGACATTACCCTACGCTCGCAGAGAGGGGAGTCAGGCGAAATTGCCCTGTAGGCGCCAACGGACATTACGGACTCAGGGGATGATAGTCTAGCTACGTTTATGAGCCCTTCTTCCATGGGTGAGAGACCCCGTAGACAGTCAGGTGACAGGGACTCCATTTCTGAATCAGGAGTCAGAGGTCTGTAGTTAGTGAGATGTGAATACAGTGTTGTGTCTTGGCCAGGAGACTGGGGGTAACTGGCATGAACATGCCGGATGTTTTTGCCCTCACTATGACGTGATCAGGTTCTGGTCGGACAGTGATAAAGCTAGGGTGCCTGTCAGGTGAGTCACGTGTCATCGGAGTGAACTCGCTGTTTGCCGGACTTTGCTTCGGCCGAACAATGCCCTTTTGGACGTTGGTTTGCTCTACCATGCTGTAGTGAGCCATGGCACAACCCTCTCCTGGCTCGTCAATAAATGAAAGCTGTGTCTCCACCTGTGATTGGTTCTTTCTGAGAGCTACCAGCTCCAGGCGTTTCTCTGACCGGTCTTCGGACTTGTGGGGATCGGGACCATCTCAGTGACCTGCAGGACATCTTCTGAGCCGTACATGGCCCGGTAGAAACGAGCCGTTATCTCTTCTATGTGCTTTTCTGTTCTCTGGTCAGCCTCCTCAGCCACTGTTCTCTTGTCAGCTTCCTCAGCCATGGCCAGACTTGCCAGACCACGGCTACAGTCCTGAGGCGAACAAGCCTGACTACGGTTCTCAGGCGAACACGCGTTGCTACAGTCAGACTCAGCTAAATGACCGTGGTCATAGATTTCTGTGCTGGCCTCTCTGGAGAACCTGGCTTTGGTTTTAGGGTTCAGGGTTCTGTCCAGTGGCATCTCCCTAAACCCAACACAGAGTTCTCTGAAGTCTGTCTCTGCCTGCTCAGACTCTGACAGACTCAGACCAAAGTCACTGATCAGCCATGGGAGACGATATGTTGAGCTGTTCGGCGATAGCCAGCGCTCACGCTCAAATCCGCCCCGGTGGGGACATTTGGTCAACACCAGCTGGCAGAGGCCCAGTTGTTTCACTTGAGCGTGAGCACCACTGCTACTGCTGCGCTGGCCCTGAGGCTGGTCTTTGGTTTGGTACTGGGGCCATACACCTGAGACGCTAGTCTCCATGTTTCTGCTCCAATCACGCTCAGAGGGGGACTTACTTGCTCGCTGGCGGTGGCAGACTCCTTTGTTACCGTGTCCTCCAAAGTCCACGGGGTTGGGGCTCAGCTCCCCTGAAACATGAACATGAACACTGTTACATTTACATTTTAGCAGACTCCAAAGAGACATACTATATGACTATATAATATAAGCAACAATTATTATAATCATTATAATTATTATATATTATTATTAATATTATTGTTATTATTATGATCATCTGGAAGAGCTATCAGGTATTGACAATATTACATTCTGATGATCTACTGGAATGACAGATTGATAATGAGTCTCAAACTCTGTAGAACACTCCTCTCTTACTAAAGCCGACAGGTAAATGAATATAAAAATATTCTCATCCATCCATGAAGCTGATTGGCTCATTCTCTGACTGACATACGTTGTGATCTCCAGGTCCTCCAATAGCCCATGCATGCTCTCTGAGTGTGTGTGGCCCATAGGCTCCGCCCAGGAAGGAATGTCCAGGAGGGAGGCCACTGATAAGTCTTCCTCTGAGACGGCTGGGGGCGGTCTGGGAGAAGAGTCCACCCTCCTCACCAGTCTGAGGCTGTCTACATCCTCCTGCACTGAGGACAGGGCTACAGACACTGGCAGACAGAGACACATATAGACAGAGAGACAGAGAGACAGAGAGACAGACAGACAGAGAGACAGACAGACAGACAGACAGACAGACAGACAGACAGACAGACAGACAGACAGACAGACAGACAGACAGAGAAAGAGAGAGAGAGAGACAGAAATAGAGAGACAGAGACAGAATGAGAGAGAGAGAAACAGAGAAACACAGAGAGAGAGAGAGACAGAAATATAGAGAGACAGAGACAGAATGAGAGAGAGAGAAACAGAGAAACACAGAGAGAGAGAGAGAGAGAGAAACACACAGACTCAGGATCAAAACAGGGTCAGATTATATCGTCCTCTACCAGCATCACTGGCAGAACCCTCTAAATGAACCCTTACACTGAATACGAATTACACTGTGACATTTGGGGATGTCTATAAAATAATGTATGGGCCAAATACTAAAGACGTAATTTAACGATTAAAAGGACCTTTAAATGTGGCAAGAACACAACTAGTCATGATGCTCTCATCTGATCGTCAAACAAATTACTCATTAGTATCGTGGCAAGGAAACAAATAACTTAGCGGATTTAAAACAGCATGTTGGAAACAAACATCATTATATTGGAAAACAGCCCTGATGTTGGAAAACAGCCCTGATGTTGGAAACAAACATCATTATATTGGAAAACAGCCCTGATGTTGGAAAACAGCCCTGATGTTGGAAAACAGCCCTGATGTTGGGGAACAGCACTGATGTTGGGGAACAGCACTGATGTTGGAAACAAACATCATTATGTTGGAAAACAGCCCTGATGTTGGAAAACAGCCCTGATGTTGGGGAACAGCCCTGATGTTGGGGAACAGCACTGATGTTGGGGAACAGCACTGATGTTGGAAACAAACATCATTATGTTGGAAAACAGCCCTGATGTTGGAAAACAGCCCTGATGTTGGGGAACAGCCCTGATGTTGGGGAACAGCACTGATGTTGGGGAACAGCACTGATGTTGGGGAACAGCACTGATGTTGGAAACAAACATCATTATGTTGGAAAACAGCCCTGATGTTGGAAAACAGCCCTGATGTTGGAAAACAGCCCTGATGTTGGGGAACAGCACTGATGTTGGGGAACAGCACTGATGTTGGAAACAAACATCATTATGTTGGGAAACAGCCCTGATGTTGGGAAACAGCCCTGATGTTGGGGAACAGCCCTGATGTTGGAACACAGCCCTGATGTTGGAAACAAACATCATTATATTGGAAAACAGCCCTGATGTTGGAAAACAGCCCTGATGTTGGAAAAACAGCCCTGATGTTGGAAACAAACATCATTATGTTGGGAAACAGCCCTGATGTTGGGAAACAGCCCTGATGTTGGAACACAGCCCTGATGTTGGAAACAAACATCATTATATTGGAAAACAGCCCTGATGTTGGAAAACAGCCCTGATGTTGGAAAACAGCCCTGATGTTGGAAACAAACACCATTATGTTGGAAAACAGCCCTGATGTTGGGAAACAGCCCTGATGTTGGGACACAGCCCTGATGTTGGAAACAAACATCATTATGTTGGAAAACAGCTCTGATGTTGGAAAACAGCCCTGATGTTGAAAAACAGCCCTGATGTTGGAACACAGCACTGATGTTGGAAACAAAAATCATTATATTGGAAAACAGCCCTGATGTTGGAAACTAACATCATTATGTTGGGAAACAGCCCTGATGTTGGGAAACAGCCCTGATGTTGGAAACAAACATCATTATGTTGGAAAACAGCCCTGATGTTGGAAAACAGCCCTGATGTTGGAAACAAAAATCATTATGTTGGAAAACAGCCCTGATGTTGGAAACAAACATCATTATGTTGGAAAACAGCCCTGATGTTGGAAAACAGCCCTGATGTTGGAAACAAAAAAATTATGTTGGAACACAGCCCTGATGTTGGAAACAAACATCATTATGTTGGAAAACAGCCCTGATGTTGGAAAACAGCCCTGATGTTGGAAACAAAATCATTATATTGGAAAACAGCCCTGATTTGGAAACAAACATCATTATGTTGGAAAACAGCCCTGATGTTGGGAAACAGCCCTGATGTTGAAACAAATATCCTTATGTTGGAAAACAGCCCTGATGTTGGAAACTAACATCATTATGTTGGAAAACAGCCCTGATGTTGGGGAACAGCACTGATGTTGGGGAACAGCACTGATGTTGGAAACAAACATCATTATGTTGGAAAACAGCCCTGATGTTGGAAAACAGCCCTGATGTTGGGGAACAGCACTGATGTTGGGGAACAGCACTGATGTTGGGGAACAGCACTGATGTTGGAAACAAACATCATTATGTTGGAAAACAGCCCTGATGTTGGAAAACAGCCCTGATGTTGGAAAACAGCCCTGATGTTGGGGAACAGCACTGATGTTGGGGAACAGCACTGATGTTGGAAACAAACATCATTATGTTGGGAAACAGCCCTGATGTTGGGAAACAGCCCTGATGTTGGAACACAGCCCTGATGTTGGAAACAAACATCATTATATTGGAAAACAGCCCTGATGTTGGAAAACAGCCCTGATGTTGGAAAACAGCCCTGATGTTGGAAACAAACACCATTATGTTGGAAAACAGCCCTGATGTTGGGAAACAGCCCTGATGTTGGGACACAGCCCTGATGTTGGAAACAAACATCATTATGTTGGAAAACAGCTCTGATGTTGGAAAACAGCCCTGATGTTGAAAAACAGCCCTGATGTTGGAACACAGCACTGATGTTGGAAACAAAAATCATTATATTGGAAAACAGCCCTGATGTTGGAAACTAACATCATTATGTTGGGAAACAGCCCTGATGTTGGGAAACAGCCCTGATGTTGGAAACAAACATCATTATGTTGGAAAACAGCCCTGATGTTGGAAAACAGCCCTGATGTTGGAAACAAAAATCATTATGTTGGAAAACAGCCCTGATGTTGGAAACAAACATCATTATGTTGGAAAACAGCCCTGATGTTGGAAAACAGCCCTGATGTTGGAAACAAAAAAATTATGTTGGAACACAGCCCTGATGTTGAAACAAACATCATTATGTTGGAAAACAGCCCTGATGTTGGAAAACAGCCCTGATGTTGGAAACAAAAATCATTATATTGGAAAACAGCCCTGATTTGGAAACAAACATCATTATGTTGGAAAACAGCCCTGATGTTGGAAAACAGCCCTGATGTTGGGAAACAGCCCTGATGTTGGAAACAAATATCCTTATGTTGGAAAACAGCCCTGATGTTGGAAACTAACATCATTATGTTGGAAAACAGCCCTGATGTTGGAAACTAACATCATTATGTTGGAAAACAGCCCTGATGTTGGAAAACAGCCCTGATGTTGGAAACAAACATCATTATGTTGGAAAACAGCCCTGATGTTGGAAAACAGCCCTGATGTTGGAAACAAAAATCATTATATTGGAAAACAGCCCTGATGTTGGGAAACAGCCCTGATGTTGGAAAACAGCCCTGATGTTGGAAACTAACATCATTATGTTGGAAACCAGCCATGATGTTGGAAAACAGCCCTGATGTTGGAAACTAACATCATTATGTTGGAAAACAGTTACCATAATACCCATGGCCTGTCCATAACCAACCCCTAGTCCCAACCGCCCAGAACCAACCCCTAGTCCCAACCGCCCAGAACCAACCCCTAGTCCCAACCGCCCAGAACCAAGCCCTAGTCCCAACCGCCCAGAACCAACCCCTAGTCCCAACCGCCCAGAACCAACCCCTAGTCCCAACCGCCCAGAACCAACCCCTAGTCCCAACCGCCCAGAACCAACCCCTAGTCCCAACCGCCCAGAACCAACCCCTAGTCCCTACTGTCCAGAGTCTAGACACTGAGAGGGACTGATGACAGTGACTGACTGACTGAGCTACCATAATACCCATGGCCTGTCCAGAACCAACCCTTAGTCCCTACTGTCCAGAAAAACCTTCCTAGCCCCTACTGTCCAGAACCAACCCCTAGTCCCTACTGTCCAGAAAAAAACCTAGCCCCTACTGTCCAGAACCAACCCTAGTCCCTACTGTCCAGAACCAACCCCTAGTCCCTACTGTCCTGAACCAACCCCTGGTCCCTACTGTCCAGAACCAACCCCTAGTCCCTACTGTCCAGAACCAACCCCTAGCCCCTACTGTCCAGAACCAACCCCTAGTCCCTACTGTCCAGAACCAACCCCTAGTCCCTACTGTCCAGAACCAACCCCTAGTCCCTACTGTCCAGAACCAACCCCTAGTCCCTACTGTCCAGAACCAACCCCTAGTCCCTACTGTCCAGAACCAACCCCTAGTCCCTACTGTCCAGAACCAACCCCTAGTCCCTACTGTCCTGAACCAACCCCTGGTCCCTACTGTCCTGAACCAACCCCTAGTCCCTACTGTCCAGAACCAACCCCTAGTCCCTACTGTCCAGAACCAACCCCTAGTCCCTACTGTCCAGAACCAACCCCTAGTCCCTACTGTCCAGAACCAACCCCTAGTCCCTACTGTCCAGAACCAACCCCTAGTCCCTACTGTCCAGAACCAACCCCTAGTCCCTACTGTCCAGAACCAACCCCTAGTCCCTACTGTCCAGAACCAACCCCTAGTCCCTACTGTCCAGAACCAACCCCTAGTCCCTACTGTCCAGAACCAACCCCTAGTCCCTACTGTCCTGAACCAACCCCTGGTCCCTACTGTCCTGAACCAACCCCTAGTCCCTACTGTCCAGAACCAACCCCTAGTCCCTACTGTCCAGAACCAACCCCTAGTCCCTACTGCCCAGAACCAACCCCTAGTCCCTACTGTCCTGAACCAACCCCTGGTCCCTACTGTCCAGAACCAACCCCTAGTCCCTACTGTCCAGAACCAACCCCTAGTCCCTACTGTCCAGAACCAACCCCTAGTCCCTACTGTCCAGAACCAACCCCTAGTCCCTACTGCCCAGAACCAACCCCTAGTCCCTACTGTCCTGAACCAACCCCTGGTCCCTACTGTCCAGAACCAACCCCTAGTCCCTACTGTCCAGAACCAACCCCTGGTCCCTACTGTCCAGAACCAACCCCAAGTCCCTACTGTCCTGAACCAACCCCTGGTCCCTACTGTCCTGAACCAACCCCTAGTCCCTACTGTCCAGAACCAACCCCAAGTCCCTACTGTCCAGAACCAACCCCAAGTCCCTACTGTCCTGAACCAACCCTAGTCCCTACTGTCCAGAACCAACCCCTAGTCCCTACTGTCCAGAACCAACCCCTAGTCCCTACTGTCCAGAACCAACCCCTAGTCCCTACTGTCCAGAACCAACCCCTAGTCCCTACTGTCCAGAACCAACCCCTAGTCCCTACTGTCCAGAACCAACCCCTAGTCCCTACTGTCCAGAACCAACCCCTAGTCCCTACTGTCCTGAACCAACCCCTGGTCCCTACTGTCCAGAACCAACCCCTAGTCCCTACTGTCCAGAACCAACCCCTAGTCCCTACTGTCCAGAACCAACCCCTAGTCCCTACTGTCCTGAACCAACCCCTAGTCCCTACTGTCCAGAACCAACCCCTAGTCCCTACTGTCCAGAACCAACCCCTAGTCCCTACTGTCCAGAACCAAACCCCTAGTCCCTACTGTCCAGAACCAACCCCTAGTCCCTACTTTGCCAGAACCAACCCCTAGTCCCTACTGTCCAGAACCAACCCCTAGTCCCTACTGTCCAGAACCAACCCCTAGTCCTCTGTCCTGAACCAACCCCCTGGTCCCTGCGTCCTGAACCAACCCCTAGTCCTACTGTCCAGAACCAACCCCTAGTCCCTACTGTCAGAACCAGCCCCTAGTCCTACTGCCCAGAACCAACCCCTGGTCCCTGCTGTCCTGAACCAACCCCTGGTCCCTACTGTCCAGAACCAGCCCCTAGTCCCTACTGTCCAGGACCAACACTAAGGTCCTACTGTCCCAGGACAACCCCTAGTCCTACTGTCCAACCAACCCCTGGTCCCTACTGTCAGAACCAACCCCTAGTCCCTACTGTCCAGAATAACCCCTAGTCCCTGCCCAGAGACCAACCCCTAGTCCCTACAGAACCAACCCCTAGTCCTTACTGTCCAGAACCAACCCCTAGTCCCCTACTGTCCAGAACCAGCCCCTGATCCCTACTGTCCAGAACCAACCCCTGTCCCTACTGTCAGAACCCAGACCCAAGTCCCTACTGTCCTTAACCAACCCCTAGTCCCTACTGTCCAGAACCAACCCCTGGTCCTACTGTCAGACAACCCTGGTCCCTACTGTCCAGAACCACTACAGTTTTCCCTGTCCAGAACCAACCCCTAGTCCCTACTGTCAGAACCAACCCCAAGTCCCTACTGTCCAGAACCAACCCCTAGTCCCTACTGTCAGAACCAACCCCTAGTCCTTACTGTCCAGAACCAACCCCTAGTCCCTACTGTCCAGAACCAACTCCAAGTCCTACTGTCCAGAACAACTCCTAGTCCTACTGTCCCAGAATAGCCTAGTCCCTACTGTCCAGAACCAGGCCCTAGTCCACTGTCCTGAACCAACCCCTGGTCCCTACTGTCAGAACCAACCCCTAGTCCCTACTGTCCAGAACCAACCCCCTAGTCCCTGCTGTCCAGAACCAGCCCCTGGTCTACTGTCCAGCAGCCCCTAGTCCCTACTGTCCAGAACCCAACCCTAGTCCTACTGCCAGAACCAACCCCTAGTCCCTACTGTCCTGAACCAACCCCTAGTCCCTACTGTCCAGAACCAACCCCTAGTCCCTACTGCCCAGAGTCTGTGACAGTGAGATCTGAGTGTGATTGATGGGTGGTGACATGGTGCGAGATCCACCTTACCCTCTTGGTGGAAGTCCCTACTGTTGCTTACACCTGTCCAATCCTCTCAGATCTCCACCGTGTCTAGAGATAGGGGCTGGGTTTTCTTCTGGACAGGACCACCAACCCTCCAGGTGTGGGTTGGACCAACACGACTGTCCATTGGTTGGAACCATTCCCATTGCTATACACACATAACCGGATTTGCACAGATGTAAGCTGGACACCCACAGCACCCTGATTTCTGGGTAGCTGAACCTATAAACAGTGGATATATTTGCCTGTATTTCAAATCAAAAACAAACAAACCAGTCATTTTCAAGATCCTAATGTAAGAACCCAGAGTCTCTATCTCTGTAATCCCTACTGGTCCAGAGTCTCCTCTATCTCTGTAATGTAATGTAACTGGAGATCTCCTCTATGTGTAATGTAGCTGGTCCAGTCTCCTCTATCATGTAATGTAATGTAACTGGTCCAGAGTCTCTTACCCTGTTGGTGGTCCAGATCTCCTCTTCTGTAATGTAATGTAACTGGTCCAGATCTCCTCTATCTGATGTAACTGGTCCAGAGTGTCTATCTCTGTAATGAACTGGTCCAGAGTCTCCTTCTCTGTAATGTAACTGGTCCAGAGTCTCATCTCTGTAATGTAATGTAACTGGTCCAGAGTCTCCTCTATCTCTGTAGGTGTAACTGGGGTCCAGAGTCTCTATCTCTGTAATGACTTCCAGAGTCTCATTGGTAATGTAATGTAACTTCATCTCCTCTATCTGTGTAATGTAACTGGTCCAGAGTCTCCTCTATCTCTGTAATGTAATGCTGGTCCAGAGTCTCCCATCTCTGTAATGTAATGTAGCTGGTAACCTGGTCAGAGTCTTCTCTATCTCTGTAATGTAATGTAACTGGTCAGTCCTTCAGGTCCAGAGTCTCCTCATAAATGTAGCTGAAATGAGTCTCCTCTATCTCTGTAATGTAATGTAACTGGTCCAGAGTCTCCTCTATCTGTGTAATGTAACTGGTCCAGAGTCTCCTCTATCTCTGTTGTAATGTAACTGGTCCAGAGTCTTATCTGTAATGTAATGTAACTGGTCCAGAGTCTCCTCTATCTCTGTAATGTAATGTAACTGGTCCAGAGTCTCCTCTATCTCTGTAATGTAATGTAACTGGTCCAGAGTCTCCTCTATCTCTGTAATGTAATGTAACTGGTCCAGAGTCTCCTCTATCTCTGTAATGTAATGTAACTGGTCCAGAGTCTCCTCTATCTCTGTAATGTAATGTAACTGGTCCAGAGTCTCCTCTATCTCTGTAATGTAATGTAACTGGTCCAGAGTCTCCTCTATCTCTGTAATGTAACTGGTCCAGAGTCTCCTCTATCTCTGTAATGTAATGTAACTGGTCCAGAGTCTCCTCTATCTCTGTAATGTAATGTAACTGGTCCAGTACCTTCACTCTGGTCCAGAGTCTTCTCTATCTCTGTAATGTAATGTAACTGGTCCAGTACCTTCACTCTGGTCCAGAGTCTCCTCTATCTCTGTAATGTAATGTAATGTAACAGGTCCAGTACCTTCACTCTGGTCAAGTCTTCTCTATCTCTGTAATGTAATGTAACTGGTCCAGTACCTTCACTCTGGTCCAGAGTCTTCTCTATCTCTGCGTAGGTCCTGGAGTCTGCTCCTGTGTTGACTTGTTCATCTGGGTCTCTATCAGGTGGAATGTCCATCGGTTGATCTTGGTCAGCCTCTTTATCAGGCTCTCCTCTGCTGGACAAAGATAACTTATTGATGTATAAGTAACAATCATAATAATAATAATAATAATAATAATAATAATAATAATAATAATAATAATAATAATAATAATAATAATAATACTAATAGTAATAGTAATAATAATAATAAATGAATAATAATAATAGTAATAATAATAATAATAGTAATAATAATAATAATAATAGTAATAATAATAATAATAATAATAGTAATAATAATATAATAACTGGTCCATAATAGTAATAATAATCTAATAATAATAATAATAATAATAATAATAATAATAATAATAATCTAATAATAATGTAATAATAATAATAGATAATAATAATAATAATAATAATAATAATAATAATAATAATCATCTCTGTAATGTAATAATAACTAACAATCATAATAATAATAATAATAAATAATAAATAAATAAGTTTCTACAACAAAAAAAAAAAACATTTTTTGTAATGTAATAATAACTTTTAAATCCATTTAGAGGCTGTATAATTTATCTCTGTAATGTGGAATAATAGTTCCTAATAATCTGTCCAGAATAATAATAGAGTAATAATAATAATAATAATAAGTCCAAAATAATAATAATAATTTTGTCCAATGGAATAATAGAGTCATAATCCTGTAATAATAATAACAATCTCCCTATTCTCTAATAATAATAATAATAATAATAATAACTGGTTGAGTCCAATAATAATCTGTAATAATCATAAGGTCCAGAGTCTCCTTTCTTATAATAATAATAATAGTCTCCTCTAATAATAATAATAATAATAATGGTAATAGTCTCTATTTTGTCCAATGGATGGTTTCATAATAATAATAATAGTAATAATAATAATAATCAATCATAATAATAATAATGGCACCCTATCTCCTTACTATTTCATACTTATAATGTAATAAGTAAACATAACTACTTTTGTAATAATCCAATGAGTCAAAATGGCACCAATAATAATGTAATAATAATGGTCCATACCTATTCCCCTGGTAAGTTTTGTCCAGAGATGGATGGTTTCCGTGGTTGAGTAATGAGTGCCATAATAAGTAACTTTTGTCCAGATATGGTTTCCGTGGTTGATCATAAATAATCTCTACATAACTTTGTCCAATTCCGTGGTTGAGTACAGCTGAGTGCCAAATGGCAATACATAGTGCACTACTTTTGTCCAGAGATGGATTTTCGTAAAAATCATTAATAGTGCACTACTTTTTGTCCAGAGATGGATGGTTTCCGTTTGAGTCACAGCTGATGCCAAAATGGCACCCTATTCCTTACATATATGGTTTCCGTGGTTGAGTCCATCTGATACCCTATTCCCATAATCCAGAGATGGATGGTTTCCGTGGTTGAGTCCATTGATATTCCCCTCATAATCCAGAGATGGATGGTTTCTGGTTGAGTCCTCAGCTGAGTAAAAGGCATATATTAGTCCAGAGATGGATATGGTTGAGTAATATCATATTAATAATAATAATAATAATAATGGATGGTAAAATAGTCCAAGCTGAGTGCCAAAATATATTCCCTACATAGTGCTACTTTGTCCACTGGTTGAGTCCACATAATAATAGTAAAATGGCAATTCCCTAATAATCCAGAGATTAAAGCCAAAAATAATTCCCTAATAGTGCAAGGCTGGATAGTCCACATAAAATGGCAATTCCCTACATAGTGCTCTAAGAGATGGATGGTTTCATAATTGAGTCCATGAGTGCCAAATAATTCCCTATATAGTGCACTACTTTTGTCCAAGATGGATGGTTTCATAACATAACCCTATTCCCTAATAGTGCAATAATTCCAGAGATGGATGGTTTCCGTGGTTGAACAAGTGCCAAAAACCCTATTCCCTAATAGTGCACTCATTTTTCCAGAGATGGATGGTTTCTGGTTGAGTCCACAGCTGAGTGCCAAAATGGCACCCTATTCCCCTACATAGTGCACTACTTTTGTCCAGATGGATGGTTTCCGTGGTTGAGTGCCAAAATAACCCTATTCCCTACATAACAATAACAGCTGAGTGCCAATAATAATAATAATAATTTTAGAGATGGATGGTTTCTGGTTGAGTCCACAGCTGAGTAAAATGGCACCCTATCATAGTGCACTACTTTTGTCCAGATGGATGGTTTCCTTGGTTGAGTCCGGCCATAATGCCAAAATGGCACCCTATTCCCTAACATAGTCACTACTTTTGTCCAGAGATGGATGGTTTCCGTGGTTGAGTCCACAGCTGAGTGCCAAAATGGCACCCTATTCCCTACATAGTGCACTACTTTTGTCCAGAGATGGATGGTTTCGTGGTTGAGTCCACAGCTGAGTGCCAAAATGGCACCCTATTCCCTACATAGTGCTCTACTTTTGTCCAGAGATGGATGGTTTCCGTGGTTGAGTCCACAGCTGAGTGCCAAATGGCACCTATTCCTACATAGTTTACTTTTGTCCAGAGATGGATGGTTTCCGTGGTTGAGTCCACAGCTGAGTGCCAAAATGGCACCTATTCCCTACATAGTGCATACTTTTGTCCAGAGATGGATGGTTTCATGGTTGAGTCCACAGCTGAGTGCCAAAATGGCACCCTATTCCCTAATAGTGCAATACTTTTGTCCAGAGATGGATGGTTTCGGTTGAGTCCGTGGTTGAGTCCACAGCTGAGTGCCAAAATGGCACCCTATTCCCTAATAATGCACTACTTTTGTCCAGAGATGGATGGTTTAATGGTTTCCACAGCTGTGCCAAAATGGCACCCTATTCCCCTACATAGTGCCTCAGAGATGGATGGTTCCGTGGTTGAGTCCACAGCTGAGTGCCAAAATGGCACCCTATTCCTAATAGTGCTCTACTTTTGTCCAGAGATGGATGGTTTCCGTGGTTGAGTCCATAAGTGCCAAAATGGCACCCTATTCCCTACATAGTGCACTACTTTTGTCCAGAGATGGATGGTTTCAGTCCACAGCTGAGTGCCAAAATGGCACCCTATTCCCCTACATAGTGCACTACTTTTGTCCAGAGATGGATGGTTTCCTGGTTGAGTCCACAGCTGAGTGCCAAAATGGCACCCTATTCCCAACATAGTGCACTACTTTTGTCCAGAGATGGATGGTTTTCCGTGGTTGAGTCACAGCTGAGTGCCAAAATGGCACCCTATTCCCTACATAGTGCACTACTTTTGTCCAGAGATGGATGGTTTCCGTGGTTGAGTCCACAGCTGAGTGCCAAATGGCACCCTATTCCCTACATAGTGCACTACTTTTGTCCAGAGATGGATGGTTTCCGTGGTTGAGTCCACAGCTGAGTGCCAAAATGGCACCCTATTCCCTACATAGTGCACTACTTTTGTCCAGAGATGGATGGTTTCCGTGGTTGAGTCCACAGCTGAGTGCCAAAATGGCACCCTATTCCCTACATAGTGCACTACTTTTGTCCAGAGATGGATGGTTTCCGTGGTTGAGTCCACAGCTGAGTGCCAAAATGGCACCCTATTCCCTACATAGTGCACTACTTTTGTCCAGAGATGGATGGTTTCCGTGGTTGAGTCCACAGCTGAGTGCCAAAATGGCACCCTATTCCCTACATAGTGCACTACTTTTGTCCAGAGATGGATGGTTTCCGTGGTTGAGTCCACAGCTGAGTGCCAAAATGGCACCCTATTCCCTACATAGTGCACTACTTTTGTCCAGAGATGGATGGTTTCCGTGGTTGAGTCCACAGCTGAGTGCCAAAATGGCACCCTATTCCCTACATAGTGCTCTACTTTACGACATACCGGTGGCGTGTTTTCCTCTCTCAGCCCAGCGCTGCAGCAGGGCGTGGCTCTGCTCCTGTAGAGAGTTAGGGTTCTCCGTCCTCACTTCCTGGATCTCATCCTCGTTGAACTCCAGCTCCTCGCCAGCTCTGAGACACACGGGGACGACGACACTGAGGTGACGTCCTAAACCGTACCCTTATTACAGTACTCTTATTCCCTACGTAGTGGGTACCCTTATTCGCTACATAGTGGGTACCCTTATTACAGTACCCTTATTCCCTACATAGTGGTTACCCTTATTACAGTACCCTTATTCCCTACATAGTGGGTACCCTTATTACAGTACCCTTATTACAGTACCCTTATTACAGTACCCTTATTACAGTACCCTTATTCCCTACATAGTGGGTACCCTTATTACAGTACCCTTATAACCTACATAGTGGGTACCCTTATTACAGTACCCTTATTCCCTACATAGTGGGTACCCTTATTACAGTACCCTTATTACAGTACCCTTATTCCTACATAGTGGGTACCCTTATTACAGTACCCTTATTACAGTACTCTTGTTCCCTACATAGTGGGTACCCTTATTACAGTACCCTTATTCCTACATAGTGGGTACCCTTATTACAGTACCCTTATTACAGTACCCTTATTCCCTACATAGTGGGTACCCTTATTACAGTACACTTATTACAGTACCCTTGTTCCCTACATAGTGGGTACCCTTATTACAGTACCCTTATTCCTACATTGTGGGTACCCTTATTACAGTACCCTTATTACAGTACCCTTATTCCCTACATAGTGGGTACCCTTATTACAGTACCCTTATAACCTACATAGTGGATACCCTTATTACAGTACCCTTATTCCCTACATAGTGGGTACCCTTATTACAGTACCCTTATTCCCTACATTGTGGGTACCCTTATTACAGTACCCTTATTACAGTACCCTTATTCCCTACATAGTGGGTACCCTTATTACAGTACCCTTATAACCTACATAGTGGATACCCTTATTACAGTACCCTTATTCCCTACATAGTGGGTACCCTTATTACAGTACCCTTATTCCCTACATAGTGGGTACCCTTATTACAGTACCCTTATTCCCTACATAGTGGACAACATTTGACCAGTATTCCAACAGCTTTTCACTCCTATTTCATACATACCTTCTACACCAGGTAAACACCACCTGGATAACGTACCTGTCCAGCTGAACCCCAGCAGGTCTGCAACGATAGCCAACGTCTCCTCTTTCCTGTCTGCATCGTCGTGCCAATCCACTACGAACACCACCACGGACAGAGGTTACACCACAGGTCATAACAGCTCAACAGCAGCGCGGTAACAACGCTAAGACTACGTCCCAAATGGCATCATATTCCCTTTACATTGCACTACTTTAGACCACAGGGCCCATAGGGAATAGGGTTCACTACGTTAGACCACAGGGGCCATATGGAACAGGGTGCACTACTTTAGACCACAGGGCCCATAGGGAATAGGGTGCACTACTTTAGACCACAGGGCCCATAGGGAATAGGGTGCACTACTTTAGACCACAGGGCCCATAGGGAATAGGGTGCACTACTTTAGACCACAGGGCCCATAGGGAATAGGGTGCCATTTTGGGCCGCAGGCCATAACTCCTCTGAAAATATAACAGTTTAAAACTCTCCAGATATCATGTTGATCATGGGATGTTTTCTAGGTTCTTGGAAGGTACAGATACATTTTAGTAATGTAATGTAACCGGCCTCTATGTTATAGGCTGTGGAGGTCATGGTGCTGATGATGGGTGAAGTATGAAGCAGGGCTGATGTTCTGATCCATACTGTTGATGACGATACCTGCTCTACTCGGACCACCATGACAGTGTATTTGTAGTCGATTAGTACTTAAACGGATGGAAAGACTGTGGCATTCCAAACTCAATGTGGTCATTATTAGTATAAGGAGTTTCAGTAATATAGTAGTCTGTCCTGAAGTTAATCATGAGTTTTCTCCTAACACATCTAGGTAAGTCAATCTTGAGATTTAATGTACACATACATAGACAATAGACTTCTAGACAATCGTCAATAGACACAGACATTTATATGGAAAAGAAACAACACAAGACAACACAGCACAGGACAAGACAGCACAGAACAGGACGAGACAACACAGGACGAGACAACACAGCACGGCACGAAATGACAAAACAAGACACACAACAGAAAAGTGACAGATGCTTGGTCTTGACTAAGACAAAGACAGGTCTTCCAAGGAGCAGAGAAAGAGAGGAAAGGAAGTGCCAGATTTTTGGTACCTTGCTTCCGCTCCGTTGTCCGATCATCCCAGATTCGCTGCATCTGAGTTTCTACTGAGTCTTCCCAGATGGGTCTCGACTCAAACACCTCCCCCGTCACCGAGGAAGCTCGAACCCGTGCCTGAGTCGACAACGCCCTCGTGTCCGGGGCAGATCTGCGGGCGTTGGTCTGTCATACTTGAAGATAACAGAATCTGGACTGTTGTGATCACCGCTGCTGCTGATGTCGTCGACATCCAGAGAGGATCGGAGGGAAAGCTCTCGTACGTCAGAGCCCTGGTCTCTGTCGGGCTGGGAAGAGGAGGAGGAGGAGGAGGAGGAGTGGGCTGTGGGTTTGTGTTTGACAGACAGGGAGTCTGGAGGTGAGAGGTTTGGATTCAGTTGCAGGATGGTCGCTGTCGGAGTGACTCCTGCTGTCTTTGTCAGTTAAGATTTTCTTCCCGGCTCCAAAATCCTCCTCGGACCTCGTCCTCCAGTCCTGAACAAGAGATTCCTCCACTGTTGATTTCTGCTCAAGGCCGAGGTCTGATTTCATTGAACCGGCTTTGATGGGTATCTTTGATTTGAAACTGCTTTCATCCTTAGCCACAGTGTCTGCTGTAGTGTAGGACCCTGCCAGGACACTACAGGGTGCAACTGAGGTGTCAGACCCTTGCAGGACACTAGAGGTGTCAGACCCTGCCAGGACACTAGGGGTGCCATTGAGATGTCAGACCCTTGCAGGACACTAGAGGGTGCAACTGAGATGTCAGACCCTGCCAGGACACTAGGGGTGCCATTGAGATGTCAGACCCTTGCAGGACACTAGAGGGTGCAACTGAGATGTCAGACACTTCCAGGACACTAGAGGTGTCAGACCCTGCCAGGACACTAGGGGTGCCATTGAGATGTCAGACCCTTCCAGGACACTAGAGGTGTCAGACCCTGCCAGGACACTAGTGGGTGCCACTGAGGTGTTAGACCCTGACGAGTGTCATACCCTTGCAGGACACTAGGGGGTGCCACTGAGGTGTCATACCCTGCCGAGGTGTCATACCCTTGCAGGACACTAGGGGGTGCCACTGAGTCATAATAGCCAGCGGGCATCTCAATGACAGAACCCTGCTCCTCTTCTCCTTCATCCTCAAGAGATGAGTCGGATGACTGGCGGACCTGTTCAGAGTACACAGAGCGGGTGACAAGAGCAGTGGTGGTAAACATCTGGAGTTCAGCTATAGTCGGGTCTGGAGAATCTACCTCTAAGAAGCTTCCCATCTTCGCTTCTAGCAGGGGGAATGTTTCGGCTTTTGGCTCCATTTTGATGGAGGTACTGGGTTTGGCCACTGGTTTCCCCCTCTGATCAGCCTCGGGTAATGGTATAGTCTGGAAGGAGGAGTCAGAATCATCTTTGGTTTGGTCCCCCTTCTGGATGTGTAGATCACCAATGGCAATAGTCTGTTCTGTTCTGAGAAGATCGGGGCTAGCGCAATCTCCAGTGTCCTCGAACAGAACCTGGTCAACTGGGTGTTCTCCTATGTGAAAGAAGGCATAGCCCTCGCCCTCCTCTTCAACGCTTCTCCTTGTCATGTCGATAGCGCCCCCTCTGGTCATCTCAAAGAACTTCCCTTCCTGGAACTGGAAGGGATTGGGGTGCCCCCCTTGGTTGGTGTGCGACCCGGTGTGGTGTCAGGGGTACGGCGGTCTTCCACGAGCCATCATCCTTCGTTCCTCCGCCTCCACACGTGCTGCGAAGGCTTCGTCGTCATTGTCATCCTCGTTGTCGTCTGACATGGCACTCCATGGGACCAGCTCTCCTTGAACAGGCATGTCTTCGGGATGCATTTCCAACACGGCTGCCTTACCATTCGCATCCTTCACCTCCTTGAAGCTTTCATCGTCGGTGCACGACACCTCTGGTTTGACTGACTGACTTTCACCAGACTGACTGACACTCAACTGTGACTGATCCATCTCCACCTCGTGTGCTTGCATAGCTGATATTACATCTATCTTCTCTTTCTGCTCAGTACGTTCACTGATATTTTCACTGATGTTCTCTGTGGTATATTGTTCTCTTTCAGTGCTTAGTGAACGATATTCGAGGTGCTCAGAGACCAGTTTTCCTGATGGTGGATGTCCTGAGGCACTGTATGGTAGGTGAGCTTCATAGTGAACTGAACTATCCAACGCAGTTACTGCACCAGGGACTGAGGGTTGGATTTCAGCCACAGTTTCAATTTCAGACTGAAGAGTACCGGCGTCGGTTTTGGGCTTAGATGATTTTGCCTCCCTGTCCATCAGGTCAACGATCGACTGACATTCTTCATAATCCTCAGAGTCTGATAACACAGAGCCGTCTGAGGGTTTCCCGTCTGTCTTCGTTTTAACGTCCTGCTCCATCTCCTCAAAGGTTTTGATCTTGGCGGCCATTTTGAACATCTCCTCCTCTGGGGTGAACTGTCTCTGGCCGGTCTCGCTGCCCTCTGCATCCACGTCGTCCATATCATCCTCAGGGTTTGAGCTCAGATTTATGGGCATGGAGCGCCACTCAGGGTCTTCCCCTTCAATGGGAGGGGACCCTCGCGCTCACCATCCATTTGATAAGTCAGTTTGGAGTAATCCTCATTCTCAATGTTGCTGACGTGCTCCTCACCGAGACAGGCTCTAAGCTGAGAGTAGTAGTCTTCATACACAGCTGTCTTCTTTGTCGCCTGAAAGCCTGTGTCTTGTTTCAGTTCAGTAGGGCTGCTCTCCAGTGAGTCAAGGCAGGGGGAGTCCCCGGTTGAGCTTGGCTCTATAGAGTCAGGGGACTTCCTGGAGGAACCTTCATTCATGACAGGACTGGTCTCCAGAGAATCCCCATGGGAGAGTCGTCTCTCAGGGTGGCCCAGGGCCAAAGGAAAGAGGACCTCTAAGTCTGCAGGTCTGAGGGCCTGACCCACACCGTCTGGACTGTGCACAGCTCCATGATCAGCTGCATCCCTTTCATGGCGCTCTGGTACAACCCAACTAGATTCAGGAGCAATTCTGTCTTCCGAAATTGAGTCTTGCATGTTTGAGTATGAAAGTTCTGTAGTTTTTGTACGATGGTTTTATCTCTAAATCATCCCAGTCCTCTAAGATGGGTCTTGTCTCTACAGGGACCTGGTCATCCTCTTCAGAGGCTTGAGCAGGGAGAACTGAAACAAACGTCCTTTGAAGGTCAAAGGTCACCTTCTTTGAGTCTCTTGAACGTATCACTGTAGTAGCTGAATCCGATGCTCCCCCTAGCTGAACAACTCTGCACGAAGTCTTTATCACCGTAGATGACACCGTCCTCCGCGGCTCCTACTTGCACTACATTAACAACATCTCGCTCTGTCACTTTATCCGCTGCGGACCGGTCTACCTGCTCAGTGGAGAATGTGTGCGTTTCCTGTTTTCTCTCCCGTGTAATCACAACCTGTTCAAATCTCTCTTGTACGATGTCGTCCTCCGGTACACCACTGAGATCTACACGTCTGTCGTCTAGGTACTGTTCTAAATCTCCACTGAGGAGTGCCTCCATGCCCGACGTATCTTTAACTCCTACAGCTGGTCTGGGCGATGTCTTCCTTTCGATCATGACTTCTTGTAACATCGGCTCCTGAACTGGGTTCAAGATTATCGATTCGGCACCCCGAGAGCCACCATCATCCATGCCTTGCACTTTCCACCAGTCTTCTTTTTCTGTCTCTGTATCTTCTGTAGACATGTCTACCTCCTTTGTGGAGAAAATAAGCGATTGTTGCTTGTCATCCCTGGCAAGGATGGTCTGTTTCAAACTCTGTTGTTGGTCGATGTCATCCTTTGGTGAACCACTATTTACCATACATCTCTGTTCTAGGTAGTGATCCATATCTCCCCTGAGGAGGGACTCCATCCCTGACATATCGCTCACCACTGTAACCGGTCTGGGAGGGGGTTTCCTTTCCATCCTGACTTCTTGTAACAGCGGTTCCTGAACTGTCATCACTTCAGCGCCACGGACAGGTGATGGTCTCTGTTCTAGGTCGTGATCCATATCTCCCCTGAGGAGGGACTCCATCCCTGACATATCTCTCACCACTTTAACCGGTCTGAGGGAGGTCTTCCGTTGGATCGTGACTTCTTGTAACAGCGTTTCCCGAACAGGGGACAGAGTCGCTGATTTGGTTTCTACGACTAAATCTTCAGTTTCTGGAAAGATTTCTTCATCACCATGAATCACATCTCCTAGTACTTTCATCCCATCCATTCTCTCTGTCTCTTTATAAACTGTGGGCAGGTCAGCCTCCTGAGTGGGGAATGTGAGTGGGCTCATCTGTGGGGTGTCTGCTAATCCTTCGTGTTTCTCACTCTCCCCGTGCTTGAATGGGGAGTCCTGGTTCCTAGGCTTGTCCCGGGAGAGTCCGCTGCGACTTCATGCTTCAGACTCACAGGGCTTTCATTCCCCACCAGGTTCTCAGCCTTAGTGAATAACTCATCCCGCCTGTCTTCGTGCATACAGGGGCTGAAAATGAAGTTTGGGGTGTCGTTTGTGTGGTCTGTTGGGAGCTCCTCCTCGGCTGCTTCAGCATGTGGGTGGTTGTCATCCCCTATAAACGAGGTCTGTCTGAACAGCTGGTACTCTGGACTGTCTTCCAGCTCGGCCTTGATGTCAGCGCTAAAGTCCTCAGAGGGTTTCCTGTCTGGGCTGATCTGCATCTCCATAGAATACTTTCTGTCTGGTCCCATCTCTGGTTCCTCCAGCTGCATCATCTCTACAGAAGACTTCCTGTCTGTTCCCATCTCTGGTTCCTCCAGCTGCATCATCTCCGTAGAAGACTTCCTGTCTGGTCCCATCTCTGGTTCCTCCAGCTGCATCATCTCTATAGAAGACTTCCTGTCTGGTCCCATCTCTGGTTCCTCCAGCTGCATCATCTTTGTAGAAGACTTCCTGTCTGGTCCAATCTCTGGTTCCTCCAGCTGCATCATCTCTGTAGAAGACTTCCTGTCTGGTCCCATCTCTGGTTCCTCCAGCTGCATCATCTCTGTAGAAGACTTCCTGTCTGGTCCCATCTCTGGTTCCTCCAGCCGCATCATCTCTGTAGAAGACTTCCTGTCTGGTCCCATCTCTGGTTCCTCCAGCCGCATCATCTCTATAGAAGACTTCCTGTCTGGTCCCATCTCTGGTTCCTCCAGCTGCATCATCTCTATAGAAGACTTCCTGTCTGGTCCCATCTCTGGTTCCTCCAGCTGCATCATCTCTATAGAAGACTTCCTGTCTGGTCCCATCTCTGGTTCCTCCAGCTGCATCATCTCTGTAGAAGACTTCCTGTCTGGTCCCATCTCTGGTTCCTCCAGCTGCATCATCTCTATAGAAGACTTCCTGTCTGGTCCCATCTCTGGTTCCTCCAGCTGCATCATCTCTATAGAAGACTTCCTGTCTGGTCCCATCTTTGGTTCCTCAAGCTGCATCATCTTTGTAGAAGACTTCCTGTCTGGTCCAATCTCTGGTTCCTCCAGCTGCATCATCTCCGTAGAAGACTTCCTGTCTGGTCCCATCTCTGGTTCCTCCAGCTGCATCATCTTTGTAGAAGACTTCCTGTCTGGTCCCATCTCTGGTTCCTTCACCTGCATCATCTCTATAGAAGACTTCCTGTCTGGTCCCATCTCTGGTTCCTCCAGCTGCATCATCTCTATAGAAGACTTCCTGTCTGGTCCCATCTCTGGTTCCTCCAGCTGCATCATCTCTGTAGAAGACTTCCTGTCTGGTCCCATCTCTGGTTCCTCCAGCTGCATCATCTTTGTAGAAGACTTCCTGTCTGGTCCAATCTCTGGTTCCTCCAGCTGCATCATCTCCGTAGAAGACTTCCTGTCTGGTCCAATCTCTGGCTCCTCCAGCTGCATCTCCTCTGGGCTGCTCCATCCATCCTCTGGTAGAGCCTTGCCTAGGAAGATCCCTCCATCCTCTGGTAGATCCCTGTCTAGGAGGATCCCTCCGTCCTCTGATAGAGCCCTGTCTAGGAGGATCCCTCCGTCCTCTGGTTGAGCCCTGTCTAGGTTGATCCCTCCGTCCTCTGATAGAGCCCTGTCTAGGAGGATCCCTCCGTCCTCTGGTTGAGCCCTGTCTAGGAGGATCCCTCCATCCTCTGGTAGAGCCCTGTCTAGGAGGATACAACTGTCCATTGGTAGATTCCTGTCCAGAGGGATCCCTCCGTCCTCCGGTAGATCCATGTCTAGAGGGATCCCTCCATCTTTTGGTAGACCCCTGTCTAGGAGGATCCCTCTGTCCTCTGGTAGAGTCGTGTCTAGGACGATTCCTCCTCTGGTAGAGCCCTGTCTAGGAGGATCCCTCCGTCCTCTGGTAGAGCCCTGTCTAGGAGGATCCCTCCGTCCTCTGGTAGAGCCCTGTCTAGGAGGATCCCTCCGTCCTCTGGTAGAGCCCTGTCTAGGAGGATCCCTCCATCCTCTGGTAGAGCCCTGTCTAGGAGGATCCCTCCATCCTCTGGTAGAGCCCTGTCTAGGAGAATCCCTCCATCCTCTGGTAGAGCCCTGTCTAGGAGGATCCCTCCGTCCTCTGGTAGAGCCCTGTCTAGAGAATCCCTCCGTCCTCTGGTAGAGCCCTGTCTAGAGGATCCTCCGTCCTCTGGTAGAGCCCTGTCTAGGGGAGAATCTCCATCCTCTGGAAGCCCTGTCTAGAGGGATCCCTCTGGTAGATCCCTGTCTCTGGGGATCCCTCCATCCTCTGTCTCTGGTAGATCCCTCTAGAGGGATCACTCCGTCCTCTGGTAGAGGCCCTGTCTGTCCCTCCATCCTCTGGTAGAGCCCTGTCTAGGAGGATCCCTCCATCCTCTGGTAGAGCCCTGTCTAGGAGGATCCCTCCGTCCTCTGGTAGAGCCCTGTCTAGGGGATCCCTCCGTCCTCTGGTAGAGCCCTGTCTAGGAGGATCCCTCTGTCCTCTGGTAGAGCCCTGTCTAGAGGGATCCCTCTGTCCTCTGGTAGAGCCCTGTCTAGGAGGATCCCTCTGTCCTCTGGTAGAGCCCTGTCTAGAGGGATCCCTCCGTCCTCTGGTAGATCCCTGTCTAGAGGGATCCTCTCCGTCCTCTGGTAGAGCCCTGTCTAGGAGAGGATCCCTCCGTCCTCTGGTAGAGCCCTGTCTAGGGGATCCCTCCGTCCTCTGGTATGTCTTCCCTCCGTCCTCTGGTAGAGCCCTGTCTAGGAGGATCCCTCCGTCCTCTGGTCGAGCCCTGTCTAGGAGGATCCCTCCATCCTCTGGTTGAGCCCTGTCTAGGAGGATCCCTCCATCCTCTGGTTGAGCCCTGTCTAGGAGGATCCCTCCGTCCTCTGGTAGAGCCCTGTCTAGGAGGATCCCTCCGTCCTCTGGTCGAGCCCTGTCTAGGAGGATCCCTCCATCCTCTGGTAGAGCCCTGTCTAGGAGGATCCCTCCGTCCTCTGGTCGAGCCCTGTCTAGGAGGATCCCTCCCTCCTCTAGTTGAGCCCTGTCTAGGAGAATCTCTCCATCCTCCAGTAAAGCCCTGTCTAGAGGATCCCTCTGTCCCTCTGGTCTGTATCTTCCAGTAAAGTCCTGTCTAGGAGCATCCCTCCACCTTCTGGCAGAACCCTGTCTCGGAGGGTACATCCATCCTCTGGTAGAGCCCTGTCTAGAGGGATCCCTCTGTCCTCTGGTTGTATTCTGTTGATGTTAGTCGCTGACTCCTGCAACTGAACTGTAACATGAATTATCTCAGAGTCTTCAGAGTGGTCTCTTACTAAGATCAGATTTGGTTCATCATCCACCCCTTTGTAATGGAGAGCCAGAACATCACTATGCGAGCAGAGGATTGTGGAAGTTGGAGTTTCTGCTGGCGTATGCTCTGTGGGACTGGTTTCAGCTCTGTAGGTCTCACTGTCGATCACTGCCTCGGAGCTCGATGTGGAGGTTGTGGATGACGTCATGGCTTTGTGCTCGAAGAGCCCCGTTTTGTTCTTGGAAGGATCCTGGCCAGTCTGGAATGCCTTCATCAGCTCCCGGACAGACATCGTCTCCTCCAGCCTCTCCGTCTGAGACCGGGGGGATTTCGGAGATCTGGGAAGCTTAGGAAGATCTGGCATCTGGGGCTCACCCGTCTCCTTAGTGATGGTGATGAAAGTTGTGTTCTGAGGGACTGGCGCCTGTGTAGGCTTTCGCTTACGGCCATCCTCCCCCTCTTCCTCTTCCTCAACCTTCTTTTGCAGAGCTCTCACTCTGTCCTTTATGGATCCGATAGGGGTTTCCACGACCAGGGGCGACACTGGGGGCTCCATGGCTGGGGTTGGTCCAGAAGGCCCAGACCAAGTTTCAGACCCAGACCCGAGCCCAGACTCCCCCAGTACGACATCCCAATCCAGGGTTGCAGTCGGTTTAAACGCAGTCCCGGGCCCCACTCCAGGTCCAGACCCAGACACCACTACAGGCATAGACCTGGGAACCACTACAGGCTCAGACCTGGGAACCACTACAGGCTCAGACCCGGGAACCACTCCAGGCATAGACCTGGGAACCACTACAGGATTAGACCCAGGAACCACTCCAGGCATAGACCTGGGAACCACTACAGGCTCAGACCCGGGAACCACTACAGGCTCAGACCCGGGAACCACTCCAGGCTCAGACCCGGGAACCACTACAGGCTCAGACCCGGGAACCTCTCCAGGCTCAGACCCGGGAACCACTTCCTGCCTCGCCTCTCCCAGAACAACATCCCCATCAAGGGACTCCTCAGAGCTCATCCTCTCCAGCTCCCCCTCGGAACTGCTGCATCCAGAACGTTCCCTGTCCCTCAACTTTTTCCTGATCGGCTTTTTGATCTCAGGAGGATGGCGTTTGCCTTCCCGCTTCAGAACGACCTGATCTAATCTCTCCTGGACTATGATGTCCTGTAGTGGGCAACTGGTTACGCCAGATCTCTCTTCTAGGTTCTGGTTCACGCCTCCACTGAGGTGAGACACCATACCTGACATATCTCTAACCTCTTTGGTAATTGTGGGAGAGGTCTTCCTCTGAATGTTGACTTCTTGTAGTACCGACTCCTGAACATCAGAGGGAGTCATGGCTTTGGCTTTAGTCTGAGAGAGAAGAACCAACTCCTTGTCCTCCATTTTGGACATCTGCAGTACTTTCTCTTTGTTGTTTGTGAATCTAGTATCTCCCCCTCGTAAAATATCTCCAACCTTCTCCAGATCCTCTTTCACCTGTTCCATGATCTCAAACGGCTCCCCGGGTTCCTCCTCCATCCCTGTCCTTCCTCCTCCTCTTCCTCCTCCTCCTCTTCCTCTATCCGAAGGGCTTGGGTGTTCAGTTTGCTCTGTCGTCAAGATGGCAGACATCTTGATGAGGTCGTGTTTCATATCGGAGACCTCTGAAAGGAGGTCAGGGCTGGCCAGCATGGCTGGGTCTAGCACCTGATTGGTCGGCAGCGTGTAAGTATCTGTCGACTCCGTCTCATCGTCTTCCATTTTGAAAAAAAAGAGGAGGAAACCAAACCAAAAGGTGTAAAGAACATAAGGGGAGGATGGAGTGAAGGGAAGAGAAGACATCGGAAAAAAACGTGGTCAGGGCAGAACATATCACAGTATATCTTCTGTTCAACACAGGGAAAAGGGAAAGCAGCTTGACAACGGGAGAGGAGTGGCGAGTTCTCCAGAGGAGCGGGGACGGGAGATGGGGGGAGGAGGGCAGCAACAGCAGAAGCGAAGCAAAACAGAAGAGAAACAGAACAGGACGGAGGAAAGATATGGGCAAGAAATAACCTGTCGATACATATTGGTGTGTTTGACTGCACATTCATACAGATGCCACAGGAAGTAGTCTAAAGACAACAGGAAGTAGTCTAAACACAACAGGAAGGTATAAAAATAAAAATGGGGAGCGACCTGAATACCAGGGTTGGGGTCAATTCCATTTATATTCTAGTCAATTCAGGAAGTAGACTGAAACTCCAGTTCCAAATTCCAATTCTCTTCAACGCTTTTCAATTAGGAAAATGTGGAATTAGAATTTTTGCTTTACTTTCTGAATTGACCGTTTGAATTGTAATGGAATTGACCCCCAAAACCCTGCTGAATATGGAACAAATGGAGGAAGAAAAAAAACAGACTGGTTTTACACAAACAAAGATCTCAAGATTGTTTCTCAACATGACCGGTTCATGTCCACTGACAAAAGCAAACAGAGAGAAAAGAGCAGAATGTTTCCCGGCCCATGTTAATATAATCAGTAAAACTATATATAAACACATAAACCTCAGTTAATGTTGTAAATAGATATCTAATCAGTAAAACTATATATCAATAAATAAACCTCAGTTAATGTTGTAAATAAATATCTTATCAGTAAAACTATATATAAATAAATAAACCTCAGTTAATGTTGTAAATAAATATCTTATCAGTAAAACTATATATAAAATACATGTAGATAACCTCAGGTAATTTGTTAAATAAATATCAGTGATCTAAGAAAAGAGATAGCAGTGATATAACAGGCGAATGAATTGATAACAGAAAAGGATAATGAGTGGTAACATGCACATACACAGACTAACAAACATATACCACATGTATCTGTGAGTCAAGTTATTTTCATGCAGAGCAAAGAAAGTGTTTCAACAACCATGATATAACAGGCAAATGAATTGATAACAGAAAAGGATAATGAGTGGTTACACGCACATACACAGACTAACAAACATATACTATATGTATGTGTGAGTCAAGTTATTTTCATGCAGAGCAAAGAAAGTGTTTCAACAACCATGAAAGTAAAACAAGGGAATGATCGGAGACAAAAAATAAACTGAACATTCCCATTATATGAATTCCTTCTTTGAATTCATTCCAGGCAAGCAAAAATCGAGAATGAAATGACGTTCGTTTTAACATATTGTCATAGTACAGTGTGTGTTTTAATCAGCCGTGCAAATACATTTAAATAACTGGAGGTCAGCCGTCCAAATACATTTAAATAACTGGAGGTCAGCCGTCCAAATACATTTAAATAACTGGAGGTCAGCCGTCCAATTACATTTAAATAACTGGAGGTCAGCCGTCCAATTACATTTAAATAACTGGAGGTCAGCCGTCCAATTACATTTAAATAACTGGAGGTCAGCCGTCCAAATACATTTAAATAACTGGAGGTCAGTCATTACATTTAAATAACTGGAGGTCATTACATTTAAATAACTGGAGGTCAGCCGTCCAAATACATTTAAATAACTGGAGGTCAGCCGTCCAAATACATTTAAATAACTGGAGGTCAGCCGTCCAAATACATTTAAATAACTGGAGGTCAGCCGTCCAAATACATTTAAATAACTGGAGGTCAGCCTGTCCAAATACATTTAAATAACTGGAGGTCAGCCGTCAAATACATTTTAAATAACTGGAGGTCAGCCGTTACATTTAAATAACTGGAGGTCAGCCGTCCAATTACATTTAAATAACTGGAGGTCAGCCGTCCAATTACATTTAAATAACTGGAGGTCAGCCGTCCAAATACATTTAAATAACTGGAGGTCAGCCGTCCAAATACATTTAAATAACTGGAGGTCAGCCGTCCAAATACATTTAAATAACTGGAGGTCAGCCGTCCAATTACATTTAAATAACTGGAGGTCAGCCGTCCAATTACATTTAAATAACTGGAGGTCAGCCGTCCAATTACATTTAAATAACTGGAGGTCAGCCGTCCAAACACATTTAAATAACGTTAATAAGGTTATATATTCACAGTGGAAGTGCCATGGCAAATATATGGATTCTCAAACATTCATACAGTATCTCAAGCATTCATACAGTATCTCAAACATTCATACAGTATCTCAAGCATTCATACAGTATCTCAAGCATTCATACAGTATCTCAAGCATTCATACAGTATCTCAAACATTCATACAGTATCTCAAGTATTCAAACATTCAGTATCTCAAACATTCATACAGTATCTCAAACATTCATACAGTATCTCAAACATTCATACAGTATCTCAAACATTCATTCAGTATCAGTATACAAACATTCATACAGTATCTCAAACATTCATACAGTATCTCAAGCATTCATACAGTATCTTAAACATTCATACAGTATCTCAAACATTCATACAGTATCTCAAACATTCATTCAGTATCTCAAACATTCATATAGTATCTCAAACATTCATACAGTATCTCAAACATTCATACAGTATCTCAAGCATTCATACAGTATCTTAAACATTCATACAGTATCTCAAACATTCATACAGTATCTCAAACATTCATACAGTATCTCAAACATTCATATAGTATCTCAAACATTCATACAGTATCCCAAACATTCATACAGCATCTCAAACATTCATACAGTATCTTCAACCCTTTGATTCCTATACAGTATCTGATGAAACATTCATACAGTATCTCAAACATTCATACCAGCCATCTCAAACATTCATACAGTATCTCAAACATTCATACAGTATGTTAGTCATAATATTCTATACAGGAACCCATCTCAAACATTCATACAGTATAACTCAAACATTCATATTACAGTATCTGGTCAAAGGTAATATTATATTACTATTCATACAGTATCTCAAACATTCATACAGTATATTATATTACTATAGGTCAAACCCATAACTAGACATATAGTAATATCATCTATAGTATTCAGGGAACCCACAGTATCAAGGTTATAGTAATATCATATTACTATATCTGGTCAAACCCACAGGTAACTCATTATAGTATATCATATTACTATAGTATAGTGGTCAGGAACCCACAGGTAACTAGACAAGGTTATAGTAATAGTATATTAAACATTCATAGTAATAGTATATTACTATAGCAAAACCCATAACTAGACATACAGTATATTACTATAGCATTCAGGAACCCAGGTAACTAGACAGGTTCATAATAGTATATTACTATAGCAAAGGAACCCATAACAGACAGGTATTAGTAATAATATTACATAGTATATCTCAAACCCATTAACTAGACATAGTAATATCATAACTATAGTTAGTGGTCAGGAACCCAAACTATGTTAGTAATAGTATATTACAGCATAGTGGTCAAACATAACTAGACAGGTTAGTAATATCATATTACTATAGTATAGTGGTCAGGAACCCACATTAACCTTTAGTAATATCATATTACTATAGTATAGTGGTGGAACCCACAGGTAACTGATGATAGTAATATCATATTACTATAGTATAGTGGTCAGGAACCCACAGGTATAGACAGGTGGTAGTAATATCATATTACTATAGTATAGTGGAGAAACCCACAGGTAATGACAAGGTTATAGTAATATCATATTACTATAGTATAGAGGAACCCACAGGTATGACAAGGTTATAGTAATATCATATTACTATAGTATAGTGGTCAGGAACCCACAGGTAACTAGACAAGGTTATAGTAATATCATATTACTATAGTATAGTGGTCAGGAACCCACAGGTAACTAGACCAGGTTATAGTAATAGTATATTACTATAGTATAGTGGTCAGGAACCCACAGGTAACTAGACAAGGTTATAGTATATTACTCATATTACTAGGTGTTAGTATAGTGGTCAGGAACCCACAGGTAACTAGACCAGGTGTATAGTAATATCATATTACTATAGCATAGTGGTCAGGAACCCACAGGTAACTAGACAAGGTTATAGTAATATTATATTACTATAGTATAGTGGTCAGGAACCCACAGGTAACTAGACAAGGTGTTAGTAATAGTATATTATATTATAGTTACCCACATAACTATGTTAGTGTATATTACTATAGTCAGGAACCCACAGGTAACTAGACAAGGTTATAGTAATAGACCAGGTGTTATTAGTATATTACTATAGCATAGTGGTCAGGAACCCACAGGTAACTAGACCAGGTGTTAGTAATAGTATATATAGCGGCCAGGAACCCACAGACCAGGTATTACCCACAGGTAACTAGACCAGGTGTTATAATAGTATAGCATGGTCAGGAACCCACAGGTAACTAGACAAGGTTATAGTAATATATCATATTACTATAGTATAGTGGTCAGGAACCCACAGGTAACTAGACAGGTGTTAGTAATATCATATTACTATAGTATAGGTCAGGAACCCACAGGTAACTAGACAAGGTGTTAGTAATAGTATATTACTATAGCATAGTGGTCAGGAACCCAGGTGTTAGGTAACTAGACCAGGTGTTAGTAATATCATATTACTATAGCATAGTGGTCAGGAACCCACAGGTAACTAGACAAGGTTATAGTAATATTATATTACTATAGTAATAGTATATTACTATAGCATAGTGGCCAGGAACCCACAGGTAACTAGACAAGGTTATAGTAATAGTATATTACTATAGCATAGTGGTCAGGAACCCACAGGTAACTAGACCAGGTGTTAGTAATATTATATTACTATAGCATAGTGGTCAGGAACCCACAGGTAACTAGACAAGGTGTTAGTAATATTATATTACTATAGTATAGTGGATGTCAGGAACCCACAGGTAACTAGAAAGACCAGGTGTTAAGGTTATAGTAATATCATATTACTATAGCATAGCGGCCAGGAACCCACAGGTAACTAGACAAGGTGTTAGTAATAGTATATTACACAGAACAAGGCTAGTCAAGCGGCCATTGTTGTATATTAAACAATGCAAATCATTGGCCTGCGTACTGTATTTGTAAACAAAACAACAATGTAATTGATTCTGTTCTTCCTGGACGACAGGTAGTTATGAAGGTTAGTTTAATGCAGAGGATGTCTTTGTCACTACCAACAAATGTAATCAATTAAAAAAAATAAAAAAATAAACTCAGCTTACATTTTTTGTCACTCTTGTCACTCTGTAAGAAAGGAGGGTTCAATACGATCAGCGAAGAAACATAAATCAGGTTTTTTTTAAAAAAGTGTTTTAATTAACATTTTATCAAATTTTAACGAGAAGAATGTTCCGAAAACAGGTGTAGTTGGTTACCTCGTCATCTGCGTCTAGGTCTGAATCAGACTTATTCAATTGAGTCAGATCTGCATTCATATTGAGTGAACAGCATTATTCATACACCTGTTTTGGGACAGCATTATTCATGTTGAGACAGAAATAAAGAAGGCATTCAGTCAGATCTGTTTTGGGACAGCATTATTCACACTGAGTCAGATCTGTTTTGGGACAGCATTATTCATGTTGAGACAGATCTGTTTTGGGACAGCATTATTCACACTGAGTCAGATCTGTTTTGGGACAGCATTATTCACACATGAGTCAGATCTGTTTTGGGACAGCATTATTCACACTGAGTCAGATTTGTTTTGGGACAGCATTATTCACACTGAGTCAGATCTGTTTTGGGACAGCATTATTCATATTGAGACAGATGTTTTGACAGATTATTCAGAGTCTGTTTTGGGACAGCATTATTCACACTGAGTCAGATCTGTTTTGGGACAGCATTATTCACATTGAGTCAGATCTGTTTTGGGACAGCATTATTCACACTGAGTCAGATTTGTTTTGGGACAGCATTATTCACACTGAGTCAGATCTGTTTTGGGACAGCATTATTCATATTGAGACAGATCTGAGCATTATTCACACTGAGTCTCTGTTTTGGGACAGCATTGTTCATATTGAGACAGATCTGTTTTGGGACAGCATTATTCACATTGAGTCATATCTGCTTTGGGACAGCATTATTCACACTGAGTCAGATCTGTTTTGGGACAGCATTATTCATATTGAGACAGATCTGTTTTGGGACAGCATTATTCACATTGAGTCAGATCTGTTTTGGGACAGCATTATTCATATTGAGTCAAATCTGTTTTGGGACAGCATTATTCACACTGAGTCAGATCTGTTTTGGGACAGCATTATTCACACTGAGTCAGATCTGTTTTGGGACAGCATTATTCATATTGAGAGATCAGATTATTCAGTTTTGGGACAGCATTATTCAGTAGGTGAGCCATATCTTCAGATCTGCAGTTATTTCATTTCATTCCAGGTGTGTTCAGCATTATCATTATTTAATGTAAATACACATTGTGTTCAGTCCAGGTGTGTTCAGTCCAGGTGTGTTCAGTCCAGGTGTGTCCAGGTGTCTTACCTTGCAGTAGGTGGGCAGCGTGATGTTCAGGTTGCAGATTGCCTTGTGGGTAAGACTACGGTAGGTGCGGGGCTCCTTGATCTGTTTTGGGACAGTGAAGGACAGTCTGCCACAAGGCTCCTGGGCGCAGTCACGAATCTGTCAATCAACCAATCAACCAATCAACCAATCACTGGAGACTCATGGAATCAGGTGAGCGTGGGAATATTAGCAAGGAATGTGAAAAAACATTCTGGTATATTATACTGTATAATCAAACTCATTAAAATACATACTAAATTATATACCAGTTTCTATGATGCATTCTAACTGTATTAAAATAGATATTAAATTATATACCAGTGTCTCTGATGTATTGTAAACTATATATCCGTGTCACTGTTTCCCAGTGTAGAAGTCCATTCAGATCTAAAACCTAGTGGACAACTACGTCACACTCTCCCAGCGTAGAAGAAGTCCATTCAGATCTAAAACAAAGTGGACAACTACGTCACACTCTCCCAGCGTAGAAGAAGTCCATTCAGATCTAAAACATAGTGGACAACTACGTCACACTCTCCCAGCGTAGAAGAAGTCCATTCAGATCTAAAACAAAGTGGACAACTACGTCACACTCTCCCAGCGATCTAAAACAAAGAAGAAGTCCATTCAGATCTAAAACATAGTGGACAACTACGTCACACTCTCCCAGCGTAGAAGAAGTCCATTCAGATCTAAAACATAGTGGACAACTACGTCACACTCTCCCAGCGTAGAATAAGTCCATTCAGATCTAAAACAAAGTGGACAACTACGTCACACTCTCCCAGCGTAGAAGAAGTCCATTCAGATCTAAAACAAAGTGGACAACTAAGTCACACTCTCCCAGCGTAGAAGAAGTCCATTCAGATCTAAAACATAGTGGACAACTACGTCACACTCTCCCAGCGTAGAAGAAGTCCATTCAGATCTAAAACATAGTGGACAACTACGTCACACTCTCCCAGTGTAGAAGAAGTCCATTCAGAACTAAAACAAAGTGGACAACTACGTCACACTCTCCCAGCGTAGAAGAAGTCCATTCAGAACTAAAACAAAGTGGACAACTACGTCACACTCTCCCAGCAGGTAGAAGAATCCCATTCAGATCTAAAACAAAGTGGACAACTACGTCAGAAGAAGTCCATTCAGATCTAAAACATAGTGGACAACTAAAACGTCACACTCTCCCAGCGTAGAAGAAGTCCATTCAGAACTAAAACAAAGTGGACAACTACGTCACACTCTCCCAGCGTAGAATAAGTCCAGTAATGGAGTGTTACCTTGATGAAGAGTGCGAGACGGTTCTCTTTGAACGCGTAGAAGCTGAAGACGTGATGCTGTCCACTCTTGGTCAGAGGAACCAGGTTCCCAAAACAGTCTGCAAAGATAGGCTTCCCTTCCAATACCTATTGTAGGGACAGACAGACAGACAGACAGACAGACAGACAGACAGACAGACAGACAGACAGACAGACAGACAGACAGACAGGGTCAGATACCAATACCACCCCCCCCTCACTTCACCTCTACATCTCTCTACTCCGGACCCCTCTGTGAATTTCTCTTGCTTTTTCAGACGTTCCCCTCTCCTCCTCTCTCCTCTCCTCCTTCCCCCACCACTCACCTCTACCTCCCTCCTCCCCCTCCCCATTCCCCCTCTCCCCCTCTCCTCCTTGCTCCCCCTCTCCCCCCATTCTCCCCCTCCTTCCTCCCTCTCCCCCTCCCCCTCCTCCTCTCCCCCCCCTCCCCATTCTCCTCTCCTCCTTCCCCTCCTCTCACCTCTACGTCTCTACTCCGGGCCACCCTCTGTGAAGTTCTCTTGCTGTTCCAGCGTCTTGTCCATCTCCTCCTTCCCCCCCCCTCTCCCTCTCCTCCTCTCCTCCCTCTCCATTCTCCTCTCCCTCTCCCCCCTCTCTCCTCTCCTCCTCTCCCCCTCTTGTCCATTCTCCTCTCCTCCTTCCCCTCCTCTCACCTCTCCGTCTCTACCTCTACGGGCCACCTCTGTGAAGTTCTCTTGCTGTTCCAGCGTCTTGTCCATCTTGTCGTCCGTCATGCAGAAGCAACGGAGGCGGGCCTCGATGGGGTCCAGCGTCTTGGCGAAGATGACGAACTTGGCCATGTAGGGGACACAGATGATCTCTCTGTACAGCTGGGTAGAGAAACTCACAGCCTCCTGGGTCTGACGACAGTCTATCAGCCAGAACCTACAGCGCACCGGAGGGGGATGATCAATAATTCATCAATTGATAGATTCATTAATCAGTCAATAGATCAACCAATCTGTCAGTCAGTCTATCAGCCAGAACCTACAAGAGGCTAGATAATCAATCAACCTATCAATCATATCCAATGAAGAATCAATAATTCCATCAGTTAATGAATCAGAAAGAGGATGATGTTTTCACTAGAATGTCTAAAACAACAGACAGATGAAAACACACCAGTTTCACACATTACCTCGCTGACACGTTGGTGGTGAAGGACACACATTGGTTGATGAAGGTGAGGGGGGGTGGAGCCAGTGATGTCCTCCCATTGGGCAGGAGTGGTCCCACCTAGAACACACACCAGGATGGAACTCTCCGGTAAACATATTCAACATATTTATGTGGGTTGACTGAAACCAGGCTTTGATGAATATCAAGAAGGTAAACATGACGACTCAAAATCAATCATTCAGTCAGTTAGTTAATCAACCAAACAGCCAATCAAACAACCAATCAAACAGCCAATCAAACAACCAATCAAACAGTCAATCACACACCAGTGATGCAACCAATCAAACAGCCAATCAAACAACCCCTCAAACAGCCAATCAAACAATCAGCTTTTCAACAATCAACAGTCATTTCCTTGTGCACCCGTGATGCTGCAAGGTGACGATGGGGCTAAAAGGGCGCTTTGTTACCTCAGAATCCTCTTGCACTGTCCCGTGATTGGCTGGGCCTAGGGGACAGGGATTAGGAAGTAGAAACATGGTGTTCAGTTTGGCCAAATCAATTTTGTTGGGCCGAAGACCAACTTGGACCCCCCACCCCCTACCTGTAAGATCCTCTTAGTGAGCCCCCCTCTGGGAACACAGCCTGGACCTGAGGTACCAGAGTACTGCTCACACAGACCCCCCTCCTCCCCTACCTGTAGTCAGCCTCCCCCTCTGGGAACCAGCCTGGGCTCCAACCTGATCTTCTTGGGGCCCCCTCTGGGAAACAGCCTGGACCTTTGTTTCCCAGACAGACCCTCTTCCTGTAGGTCCAACCCTGATCTTCTGGGCCTAGGAGGACAGTGGACAAGAGTTAGGAAGTAGAAACAGACGAACTTGAAAGTGTTCAGTTTGTCGTTACCCCTCAACAGCCTGGGCCTGAGGACCAACTTGAGAAATCTTCTTAGTGAGAGCACACACAGACCCCCCACAGACCCCTACCTGTAGTCCAACCCTGATCTTCTTAGTGAGAGCCCCCTCTGGGAACACAGCCTGGACCTGAGGTACCAGAGTACTGCTCAACACAGACCCCCCCTCCTCCCTACCTGTAGTCCAACCCTGATCTTCTTAGTGAGAGCCCCCACTGGGAACACAGCCTGGACCTGAGGTACCAGAGTACTGCTCAGCACCGCTCCCTCAGGACCAATCAGCTGGCTGTCCTGCTTGATGCGCGACACCACCGCAAAGTATTGTGGGAAGTCCCTGGTGACGATACGGCAGATCCTCTTCTTCTCCAGCTCCTCAGGAGAGTCCAGCTCTGGAGGACGAACCAATGGGAGGACCGGGGAAACAGGGTCAGATGATACACAAGGACCAATCAGATTGAGCAGTCAGACAGACCTAAATGTTTCCTAATCTTTGGTGAAAGAATAAGGTAGAACGATTGGTGGCTTGGTATTAACATGGCACCCGGTCCTGTTGCGTCCCTCATGCCTCCTCCCTCACCCCTTTCTCACCCATCTCATCCCCCCGTCCACTCCCTGTCCTCCCTCCCATCCAGCTCTCCCCCGTCCCACACCTTCCCACTCGTCCCCCATCCCTCCCCCGTCTCCCCTCACCCTCGTCCATGCCGTTCAGTATTTGGTTGAGTTCCTCCTCAGTGTGTTCACAGTGATGTTCCCTCCAGCTCTCCCCCATCTCACTCCTCAGAATCACCAGCTCCCGCTCCGTGCCCCGCAGGGCCGCGAAGTGAGGGATCTCCACAATCACAGGCCTGGAGGGTCAGAGGTCAGGGGTTAGAGGGTAAAGGTCGTGATGACAGGAGGACGCATTCCATGGAAGAACACAAAACATCACAAGATGAGGGACAAATAAATCCTGGAGAAATTCCTGGAGGAGATTCAAGCAAACAGAAGGATATGATATTTTGATGATGAGGAGGAGGAGGGGGAGGAAGAGGAGGAAGAGGGTCAGGTGACATACTATTCCCGAACATAGAAAAATCACAACATTACAATATGGGGAGGAAAAATAATGGGATAAAACTGGAACTCAACGACACTGTAACTCAAATGTGGAGAAGGCTGGGGAGAAGATATGAGACCAGGGTAAATATGATGAGACCAGGGTGTATATGGTGAGACCAGGGTATATATGGTGAGACCAGGGTATATATGGTGAGACCAGGGTATATATGATGAGACCAGGGTATATATGGTCTGGCTCGGTGGGTATATATGATGAGACCAGGGGCCGGGGTATATATTGTGTCCCCTCTCTCTCTCAGTGGTCTCCGTGCCTGGAGGCCCCAGCTGTAGTGTAGTTACCCCAGGAACTTGGTGCCTAGAGGCCCCAGCTGTAGTGTTTTAGTTACCCCAGGAACTTGGTGCCTAGAGGCCCTAGCTGTAGTGTTTTAGTTACCCCAGGAACTTGGTGCCTAGAGGCCCCAGCTGTAGTGTTTTAGTTACCCCAGGAACTTGGTGCCTAGAGGCCCCAGCTGTAGTGTTTTAGTTACCCCAGGAACTTGATGCCTAGAGGCCCCAGCTGTAGTGTTTTAGTTACCCCAGGAACTTGGTGCCAGGAAGCACCAGCTGTAGTGTTTTAGTTACCCCAGGAACTTGGTGCCAGGAAGCACCAGCTGTAGTGTTTTAGTTACCCCAGGAACTTGGTGCCAGGAGGCCCCCCAGCTGTAGTGTTTTAGTTACCCCAGGAACTTGGTGCCTAGAGGCCCCAGCTGTAGTGTTTTAGTTACCCCAGGAACTTGGTGCCTAGAGGCCCCAGCTGTAGTGTTTTAGTTACCCCAGGAACTTGGTGCCTAGAGGCCCCAGCTGTAGTGTGTGATTTACCCCAGGAACTTGGTGCCAGGAGGCCCCAGCTGTAGTGTTTTAGTTACCCCAGGAACTTGGTGCTAGGAGGCCCCAGCTGTAGTGTGTGAGTTACCCCAGGAACTTGATGCCTAGAGGCCCCAGCTGTAGTGTTTTAGTTACCCCAGGAACTTGGTGCCTAGAGGCCCAGCTGTAGTGAGTGAGTTACCCCAGGAACTTGGTGCCTAGAGGCCCCAGCTGTAGTGTTTTAGTTACCCCAGGAACTTGATGCCTAGAGGCCCAGCTGTAGTGAGTGAGTTACCCCAGGAACTTGGTGCCTAGAGGCCCAGCTGTAGTGAGTGAGTTACCCCAGGAACTTGGTGCCTAGAGGCCCCAGCTGTAGTGTTTTAGTTACCCCAGGAACTTGGTGCCTAGAGGCCCCAGCTGTAGTGTTTTAGTTACCCCAGGAACTTGGTGCCAAGAAGCCCCAGCTGTAGTGTTTTAGTTACCCCAGGAACTTGGTGCCAGGAGGCCCCAGCTGTAGTGTTTTAGTTACCCCAGGAACTTGGTGCCTAGAGGCCCCAGCTGTAGTGTTTTAGTTACCCCAGGAACTTGGTGCCAGGAGGCCCCAGCTGTAGTGTTTTAGTTACCCCAGGAACTTGGTGCCAGGAGGCCCCAGCTGTAGTGTTTTAGTTACCCCAGGAACTTGGTGCCAGGAGGCCCCAGCTGTAGTGTTTTAGTTACCCCAGGAACTTGGTGCCAGGAGGCCCCAGCTGTAGTGTTTTAGTTACCCCAGGAACTTGGTGCCAGGAGGCCCCAGCTGTAGTATCCTGCTGACAAGACTCTCTCCCTCGTTGAGAGGGGGCGGGGCCGTGGGGAGGTGGAGCTTACTGATCCATTACGCAGCACGGGGGGAGAAGAGAACGTCAACACAGACACACACACACGCAGGACGTACACACATTACACACTCTCTCTCTCTCTCGTCCACAATCCCCCCCTCCCTCTCTCCGTCTTACCCGAGGAACTGTGCCCCGGTGGGGCCGACCTCGATGATACGTCCTGCCAGCCCCTCTCCCTCCACCATGGGGGGCATGGACGCCAGGCGGTGCCTCTTCACCAGGCGACAGGTCACCCGCGTCGGAGCGGAACACTTCCTGGGCGGCACGATGATGCGCAGCCCGTTGTGACGGCAACCACGCATGGCCCCACCCCTGGCGTCCACCATGAAACTGACTAGGAAGCTGAGGGGAGAGGAGGAGAGGAGGGAGAGGGGGAAGGGGAGGGAGGGGTGGGTGGGAAAGGGAGAGGAGATGACATATGGAAGGGGAGAGAAGAGGGAGAGGTGTGGAGGGAGAGGGAGGAGGGGAAACGGGGGAGAAGGGGTTAAATGGTTGATCTGTGAAAGGGTGTGTTTCCACCACCATTTCTTGCATAATTTTACAGACATTAAAATATCTCACCGTGAGGAACGAACAAATGAGCTGTCGGCATTTATATATATATAACGATACCAAAACTTTTCATCGCAGATGTTGTGATTTAAAAATGTTTTTTTTATGCGGTATGATTTTACTCGCATAAAAACTGTGGATGGAAACAGTGGTTAGTGACATTGTTGCGAAGTGAGAAACAGGCTGGTTATAAAATCCGAGCTCTATCATGTTCCTCAATGAATTCAGCGCATTTCAGCAGTACACCTCCTAGGTTATCTCTGAGCGCGCTCAGGAAGCACCGACTCGGTATCCGCAGTCAAACAAAAAGTCAAACGACCAAAGTTGCTGCATAACCTCCTTTCAACGAATGACAGAACATCTCCGATATTTGGCAAAATCGAGTGAATGATTATACAGGTAGTACATCAGCTCATGAATAACGTGGAGGTGAAGACCGGAAATAGTTTAAATATCAAGGTTTTTTAAACATTCTATTCACTTCCATTCCATTCTATTCACTTCCATTCCATTCCATTCCATTCCATTCCATTCTATTCACTTCCATTCCATTCCATTCACTTCCATTCCATTCTATTCCATTCCATTCCATTCTATTCACTTCCATTCCATTCCATTCCATTCACTTCCATTCCATTCCATTCTATTCACTTCCATTCCATTCTATTCACTTCCATTCCATTCCATTCCATTCCATTCTATTCCCTTCCATTCCATTCCATTCTATTCACTTCCATTCCATTCCATTCCATTCTATTCACTTCCATTCCATTCCATTCCATTCCATTCCATTCCATTCACTTCCATTCCATTCCATTCCATTCCATTCACTTCCATTCCATTCCATTCCATTCTATTCACTTCCATTCCATTCCATTCCATTCATTCCATTCCATTCCATTCCATTCCATTCACTTCCATTCCATTCCATTCCATTCCATTCCATTCCATTCTATTCATTCATTTCATTCCATTCCATTCCATTCTATTCACCATTCCATTCCATTCTATTCACTTCCATTCCATTCTTCCATTCCATTCCATTCTTCCCATTCCATTCTATTCCATTCCATTCCATTCCATTCCATTCACTTCCATTCCATTCCATTCCATTCATTCCATTCCATTCCATTCCATTCTATTCACTTCCATTCCATTCCATTCCATTCCATTCACTTCCATTCCATTATCCATTCTATTCACTTCCATTCCATTCCATTCCATTCCATTCCATTCCATTCCATTCCACTTCCATTCCATTCTATTCCATTCCATTCCCATTCCATTCCATTCCATTCACATTCCATTCCATTCCATTCCATTCCATTCCATTCTATTCCATTCCATTCCATTCCATTCAATTCCATTCCATTCTATTCACTTCCATTCCATTCCATTCCATTCCATTCCATTCCATTCCATTCACATTCCATTCCATTCCATTCACTTCCATTCCATTCCATTCCATTCCATTCCATTCCATTCCATTCCATTCATTCCATTCCATTCATTCCATTCCATTCCATTCTATTCACTTCCATTCCATTCCATTCCATTCCATTCCATTCACTTCCATTCCATTCCATTCACTTCCATTCCATTCACTTCCATTCCATTCCATTCCATTCCATTCCAATCCATTCCATTCTATTCACTTCCATTCCATTCCATTCCATTCTATTCACTTCCATTCCATTCCATTCCATTCCATTCCATTCTATTCACTTCCATTCCATTCCATTCCATTCCATTCCATTCACTTCCATTCCATTCTATTCACTTCCATTCCATTCCATTCCTTCATTCCATTCACTTCCATTCCATTCCATTCCATTCCATTCTATTCACTTCCATTCCATTCTATTCACTTCCATTCCATTCCATTCCATTCCATTCCATTCCATTCCATTCTATTCCATTCCATTCCAATTCCATTCCATTCTATTCACTTCCATTCCATTCCATTCACATTCCATTCCATTCACTTCATTCCATTCTTTCACTTCCATTCCATTCCATTCACATTCCATTCACTTCCATTCTATTCATTCCATTCCAATCCATTCCATTCTATTCACTTCCATTCCATTCCATTCCATTCCATTCCATTCTATTCACTTCCATTCCATTCCATTCACTTCCATTCCATTCCATTCAATTCCATTCCATTCCATTCCATTCCATTCCATTCCATTCCATTCCATTCCATTCCATTCTATTCACTTCCATTCCATTCCATTCCATTCCATTCCATTCCATATTCCATTCCATTCCATTCACTTCCATTCCATTCCATTCCATTCCATTCCATTCTATTCACTTCCATTCCATTCCATTCACTTCCATTCCATTCCATTCCATTCCATTCCATTCCATTCCATTCCATTCCATTCACTTCCATTCCATTCCATTCATTCCATTCCATTCCATTCCATTCCATTCTATTCACTTCCATTCCATTCCATTCCATTCCATTCCATTCTATTCACTTCCATTCCATTCCATTCACTCATTCCATTCCATTCACTTCCATTCCATTCCATTCCATTCCATTCCATTCCATTCCATTCCAATCCATTCCATTCTATTCACTTCCATTCCATTCCATTCCATTCCATTCACTTCCATTCCATTCCATTCCATTCACTTCCATTCCATTCCATTCCATTCCATTCACTTCCATTCCATTCCATTCACTTCCATTCCATTCCATTCCATTCTTCCATTCCATTCCATTCCATTCCAATCCATTCCATTCACTTCCATTCCATTCCATTCCATTCCATTCACTTCCATTCCATTCCATTCCATTCACTTCCATTCCATTCCATTCCATTCCATTCCATTCACTTCCATTCCATTCCATTCCATTCCATTCCATTCCATTCTATTCACTTCCATTCCATTCTATTCACTTCCATTCCATTCCATTCCATTCCATTCATTCCATTCCATTCTATTCACTTCCATTCCATTCTATTCACTTCCATTCCATTCTATTCATTCCATTCCATTCTATTCACTTCCATTCCATTCTATTCACTTCCATTCCATTCCATTCACTTCCATTCCATTCTATTCACTTCCATTCCATTCCATTCCATTCCATTCACTTCCATTCCATTCCATTCCATTCACTTCCATTCCATTCTATTCACTTCCATTCTATTCACTTCCATTCCATTCTATTCACTTCCATTCTATTCACTTCCATTCCATTCTATTCACTTCCATTCCATTCTATTCACTTCCATTCCATTCCATTCACTTCCATTCCATTCTATTCACTTCCATTCCATTCCATTCCATTCACTTCCATTCCATTCACTTCCATTCCATTCTATTCACTTCCATTCTATTCACTTCCATTCCATTCTATTCACTTCCATTCCATTCTATTCACTTCCATTCCATTCCATTCCATTCCATTCCATTCTTCCATTCCATTCACTTCCATTCCATTCCATTCCATTCTATTCATTTCCATTCCATTCTATTCACTTCCATTCTATTCACTTCCATTCCATTCCATTCTATTCCATTCATTCCATTCCATTCTATTCACTTCCATTCTATTCACTTCCATTCCATTCCATTCATTTCCATTCACTTCCATTCTATTCATTTCCATTCCATTCTATTCATTTCCATTCACTTCATTCCATTCACATTCCATTCCATTCCATTCCATTCTATTCACTTCCATTCCATTCTATTCACTTCCATTCCATTCTATTCACTTCCATTCTATTCACTTCCATTCCATTCACTTCCATTCCATTCCATTCACTTCCATTCCATTCTATTCACTTCCATTCTATTCACTTCCATTCCATTCTATTCACTTCCATTCCATTCCATTCACTTCCATTCCATTCCATTCTATTCACTTCCATTCCATTCTATTCACTTCCATTCCATTCACTTCCATTCCATTCACTTCCATTCTATTCACTTCCATTCCATTCTATTCACTTCCATTCCATTCACTTCCATTCTATTCACTTCCATTCCATTCTATTCACTTCCATTCCATTCCATTCCATTCTATTCACTTCCATTCCATTCCATTCACTTCCATTCCATTCACTTCCATTCCATTCCATTCTATTCCATTCTATTCACTTCCATTCCACTTCCATTCTATTCACTTCCATTCCATTGCTAGTAAGTTCTGAGTTGCCAGACAGGCGGAAGAGAGGCATCAGAAGCTATCGCATCGCTCCAGGAATCTGCTTTCTTTAACATGGATGAACTTCAAGTAATGATGTGTTAGTACCTACAGCATATCCAACTTACCTTGGATTTCTATAGCATTACTATTGCATCTATAGTCTTATTACATGCATATAACTGAAAGATGAGATAGTTTAGGATGTACCCCTGGGAGAAGAAGGGGACAGCATGCATGGAGAGGTGAAGGTGAGGAACAGGAGGAGGAGGAAAGAGAGAGACAGAGAGAGGGAGAGACAGAGAGGGAGAGACAGACAGAGACAGAGAGAGAGAGAGAGAGAGAGAGAGAGAGGGAGGAGAGAGATTCAGAGAGACAGAGACAGAGAGAGAGACAGAGAGAGAGAGAGAGAGAGAGAGAGAGAGAGAGAGAGAGAGAGAGAGAGAGAGAGAGAGAGAGAGAGAGAGATTCCATTGAGAGAGAAGTTCTGGAGAGAGAGATACCAGACAGAGAGGAGAGAGAGGCAGAGAGAGAGATAGACAGGAGAGGGAGAGAGGGGAGAAAATGAAACAGAGAGAGAAATTCCTGCTAATGTCATGGTCTAGGCACGGGGAGGATTGGCTATCCAGCAGACAAAACACACACTATCAGAGAGAGAAATACGGAGAGAGAGAAAATTAGAGTGAGAGGACAATAGAGAGTTAGAGGGAAAGGGGGAGAGAGGGAGAGAGAGAAACAGAGAGAGAGGGAGAGAGAGAGAGAGAGAGAGAGAGAGAGAGAGAGAGAGAGAGAGAGAGAGAGAGAGAGAGAGAGAGAGAGAGAGAGAGAGAGAGACAGAGACACAGAGACACAGCGACACAGAAACACAGAGAAAGCGACCAGAAAGAAAGACAGAGATAGAACCACACAGAGAGATAGAGGGAGACACACAGAGATAGAACCACAACAGAGATAGAGGGAGACACAGAGAGATAGAACCACAGAGAGATAGAACCACAACACAGAGATAGAGGGAGACACAGAGAGATAGAAC
>NW_026279239.1:15000-27500 GCF_023373465.1 Oncorhynchus keta | reverse complement strand
TGTCAGTCATCTCTGGCATCATTGTGATGTCAGTCATCTCTGGCATCATTGTGAAGTCAGTCATCTCTGGCATCATTGCAAAGTCAGTCATCTTTGGCATCATTGCAAAGTCAGTCATCTCTGGCATCATTGCGAAGTCAGTCATCTCTGGCATCATTGTGAAGTCAGTCATCTCTGGCATCATTGTGAAGTCAGTCATCTCTGGCATCATTGTGAAGTCAGTCATCTCTGGCATCATTGTGAAGTCAGTCATCTCTGGCATCATTCTGGTAGACATCAATCACCACCATTCTCCTCAGGCTGTTAATAAATACCTACTGGAAAGTTTACTACAAACTCTACGCAGAAGCAAGAGATCGCTGCAATATCGTCCAAGGGGGCGACTCCTTGTAACACTTTTGGGCTTTTCAACTTACTTTCTTACTACCTGAATATTTAGACACTATTATTCCTTCTGCTGTCGTGGGGGTGCAGTGTTGTCGCTCGGTTCCTTGATCTGATCTATAGGCTATTTAAGGTTTTCGTCAAAGTAACCTATTTTGCATCGATAACCAAATATAATCTCAGTGACTGTTCAAACCACGAACCAAACAACAGTGTAGCCTGTTGTAGAAGTGATAATGTTATTCTAGAACACATAGCTATAGAATCCCCCAGAATGTATTGTAGAAGTGATAATGTTATTCTAGAACACATAGCTATAGAATCCCCCAGAATGTATTGTAGAAGTGATGTTATTCTAGAACACATAGCTATAGAATCCCCCAGAATGTATTGTAGAAGTGATAATGTTATTCTAGAACACATAGCTATAGAATCCCCCAGAATGTATTGTAGAAGTGATGTTATTCTAGAACACATAGCTATAGAATCCCCCAGAATGTATTGTAGAAGGGATGTTATTCTAGAACACATAGCTATAGAATCCCCCCAGAATGTATTGTAGAATTGATCATGTTATTCTAGAACACATAGCTATAGAATCCCCCCAGAATGTATTGTAGAAGTGATGTTATTCTAGAACACATAGCTATAGAATCCCCCCAGAATGTATTATAGAAGTGATAATGTTATTCTAGAACACATAGCTATAGAATCCCCCCAGAATGTATTGTAGAATTGATCATGTTATTCTAGAACACATAGCTATAGAATCCCCCCAGAATGTATTGTAGAAGTGATAATGTTATTCTAGAACACATAGCTATAGAATCCCCCCAGAATGTATTGTAGAATTGATCATGTTATTCTAGAACACATAGCTATAGAATCCCCCCAGAATGTATTGTAGAAGTGATGTTATTCTAGAACACATAGCTATAGAATCCCCCCAGAATGTATTATAGAAGTGATAATGTTATTCTAGAACACATAGCTATAGAATCCCCCCAGAATGTATTGTAGAAGTGATGTTATTCTAGAACACATAGCTATAGAATCCCCCAGAATGTATTGTAGAAGGGATGTTATTCTAGAACACATAGCTATAGAATCCCCCAGAATGTATTGTAGAATTGATCATGTTATTCTAGAACACATAGCTATAGAATCCCCCCAGAATGTATTGTAGAAGTGATGTTATTCTAGAACACATAGCTATAGAACCCCCAGAATGTATTGTAGAAGTGATGTTATTCTAGAACACATAGCTATAGAATCCCCCCAGAATGTATTATAGAAGTGATAATGTTATTCTAGAACACATAGCTATAGAATCCCCCAGAATGTATTGTAGAAGTGATAATGTTATTCTAGAACACATAGCTATAGAATCCCCCCAGAATGTATTGTAGAAGTGATGTTATTCTAGAACACATAGCTATAGAATCCCCCCAGAATGTATTATAGAAGTGATAATGTTATTCTAGAACACATAGCTATAGAATCCCCCCAGAATGTATTGTAGAAGTGATGTTATTCTAGAACACATAGCTATAGAATCCCCCAGAATGTATTGTAGAAGGGATGTTATTCTAGAACACATAGCTATAGAATCCCCCAGAATGTATTGTAGAATTGATCATGTTATTCTAGAACACATAGCTATAGAATCCCCCCAGAATGTATTGTAGAAGTGATGTTATTCTAGAACACATAGCTATAGAACCCCCCCAGAATGTATTGTAGAAGTGATGTTATTCTAGAACACATAGCTATAGAATCCCCCCAGAATGTATTATAGAAGTGATAATGTTATTCTAGAACACATAGCTATAGAATCCCCCAGAATGTATTGTAGAAGTGATAATGTTATTCTAGAACACATAGCTATAGAATCCCCCCAGAATGTATTGTAGAAGTGATGTTATTCTAGAACACATAGCTATAGAATCCCCCCAGAATGTATTATAGAAGTGATAATGTTATTCTAGAACACATAGCTATAGAATCCCCCCAGAATGTAATGTAGAACTGATGTTATTCTAGAACACATAGCTATAAAATCCCCCCAGAATGTATTGTAGAAGTGATGATGTTATTCTAGAACACTTAGCTATAGAATCCCCCCAGAATGTATTGTAGAAGTGATACTATTATTCTAGAACACATAGCTATAGAATCCCCCCAGAATGTATTCTAGAAGTGATGTTATTCTAGAACACATAGCTATAGAATACCCCCAGAATGTATTATAGAAGTGATGTTATTCTAGAACACATAGCTATAGAATCCCCCAGAATGTATTGTAGAAGTGATAATGTTATTCTAGAACACATAGCTATAGAATCCCCCAGAATGTATTCTAGAAGTGATGTTATTCTAGAACACATAGCTATAGAATCCCCCAGAATGTATTGTAGAAGTGATGTTATTCTAGAACACATAGCTATAGAATACCCCAAAAATGTATTGTAGAAGTGATAATATTATTCTAGAACACATAGCTATAGAATCCCCCCAGAATGTATTCTAGAAGTGATGTTATTCTAGAACACATAGCTATAGAATCCCCCCAGAATGTATTGTAGAAGTGATAATATTATTCTAGAACACATAGCTATAGAATCCCCCCAGAATGTATTCTAGAAGTGATGTTATTCTAGAACACATAGCTATAGAATCCCCCCAGAATGTATTCTAGAAGTGATAATATTATTCTAGAACACATAGCTATAGAATCCCCCCAGAATGTATTCTAGAAGTGATGTTATTCTAGAACACATAGCTATAGAATCCCCCAGAATGTATTATAGAAGTGATGTTATTCTAGAACACATAGCTATAGAATCCCCCAGAATGTATTGTAGAAGTGATGTTATTCTAGAACACATAGCTATAGAATACCCCAGAATGTATTATAGAAGTGATGTTATTCTAGAACACATAGCTATAGAATCCCCCAGAATGTATTGTAGAAGTGATGTTATTCTAGAACACATAGCTATAGAATCCCCCCAGAATGTATTATAGAAGTGATAATGTTATTCTAGAACACATAGCTATAGAATCCCCCCAGAATGTATTCTAGAAGTGATAATGTTATTCTAGAACACATAGCTATAGAATCCCCCAGAATGTATTGTAGAAGTGATGTTATTCTAGAACACATAGCTATAGAATCCCCCCAGAATGTATTATAGAAGTGATAATGTTACTCTAGAACACATAGCTATAGAATCCCCCCAGAATGTATTATAGAAGTGATAATGTTATTCTAGAACACATAGCTATAGAATCCCCCCAGAATGTATTGTAGAAGTGATAATATTATTCTAGAACACATAGCTATAGAATCCCCCCAGAATGTATTCTAGAAGTGATGTTATTCTAGAACACATAGCTATAGAATCCCCCAGAATGTATTATAGAAGTGATGTTATTCTAGAACACATAGCTATAGAATCCCCCAGAATGTATTGTAGAAGTGATGTTATTCTAGAACACATAGCTATAGAATACCCCAGAATGTATTGTAGAAGTGATAATATTATTCTAGAACACATAGCTATAGAATCCCCCAGAATGTATTCTAGAAGTGATGTTATTCTAGAACACATAGCTATAGAATCCCCCCAGAATGTATTGTAGAAGTGATAATATTATTCTAGAACACATAGCTATAGAATCCCCCCAGAATGTATTCTAGAAGTGATGTTATTCTAGAACACATAGCTATAGAATCCCCCCAGAATGTATTATAGAAGTGATAATGTTATTCTAGAACACATAGCTATAGAATCCCCCCAGAATGTAATGTAGAACTGATGTTATTCTAGAACACATAGCTATAGAATCCCCCCAGAATGTATTGTAGAAGTGATGATGTTATTCTAGAACACATAGCTATAGAATCCCCCAGAATGTATTGTAGAAGTGATAATGTTATTCTAGAACACATAGCTATAGAATCCCCCCAGAATGTATTGTAGAAGTGATGTTATTCTAGAACACATAGCTATAGAATCCCCCCAGAATGTATTGTAGAAGTGATGTTATTCTAGAACACATAGCTATAGAATCCCCCCAGAATGTATTATAGAAGTGATAATGTTATTCTAGAACACATAGCTATAGAATCCCCCCAGAATGTATTGTAGAAGTGATGTTATTCTAGAACACATAGCTATAGAATCCCCCAGAATGTATTGTAGAAGGGATGTTATTCTAGAACACATAGCTATAGAATCCCCCAGAATGTATTGTAGAAGTGATAATGTTATTCTAGAACACATAGCTATAGAATCCCCCCAGAATGTATTGTAGAAGTGATGTTATTCTAGAACACATAGCTATAGAATCCCCCAGAATGTATTGTAGAAGTGATGTTATTCTAGAACACATAGCTATAGAATCCCCCCAGAATGTATTATAGAAGTGATAATGTTATTCTAGAACACATAGCTATAGAATCCCCCCAGAATGTATTGTAGAAGTGATGTTATTCTAGAACACATAGCTATAGAATCCCCCAGAATGTATTGTAGAAGGGATGTTATTCTAGAACACATAGCTATAGAATCCCCCAGAATGTATTGTAGAAGTGATGTTATTCTAGAACACATAGCTATAGAATCCCCCAGAATGTAATGTAGAACTGATGTTATTCTAGAACACATAGCTATAAAATCCCCCAGAATGTATTGTAGAAGTGATGATGTTATTCTAGAACACTTAGCTATAGAATCCCCCCAGAATGTATTGTAGAAGTGATAATATTATTCTAGAACACATAGCTATAGAATCCCCCCAGAATGTATTCTAGAAGTGATGTTATTCTAGAACACATAGCTATAGAATACCCCCAGAATGTATTATAGAAGTGATGTTATTCTAGAACACATAGCTATAGAATCCCCCAGAATGTATTGTAGAAGTGATAATGTTATTCTAGAACACATAGCTATAGAATCCCCCCAGAATGTATTGTAGAAGTGATGTTATTCTAGAACACATAGCTATAAAATCCCCCCAGAATGTATTGTAGAAGTGATGATGTTATTCTAGAACACATAGCTATAGAATCCCCCAGAATGAATTGTAGAAGTGATAATGTTATTCTAGAACACATAGCTATAGAATCCCCCCAGAATGTATTCTAGAAGTGATAATGTTATTCTAGAACACATAGCTATAGAATCCCCCCAGAATGTATTCTAGAAGTGATAATGTTATTCTAGAACACATAGCTATAGAATCCCCCCAGAATGTATTCTAGAAGTGATGTTATTCTAGAACACATAGCTATAGAATCCCCCCAGAATGTATTGTAGAAGTGATAATATTATTCTAGAACACATAGCTATAGAATCCCCCCAGAATGTATTCTAGAAGTGATGTTATTCTAGAACACATAGCTATAGAATCCCCCCAGAATGTATTATAGAAGTGATAATGTTATTCTAGAACACATAGCTATATAATCCCCCAGAATGTATTGTAGAAGTGATAATGTTATTCTAGAACACATAGCTATAGAATCCCCCCAGAATGTATTCTAGAAGTGATAATGTTATTCTAGAACACATAGCTATAGAATCCCCCCAGAATGTATTGTAGAAGTGATAATATTATTCTAGAACACATAGCTATAGAATCCCCCCAGAATGTATTCTAGAAGTGATGTTATTCTAGAACACATAGCTATAGAATCCCCCAGAATGTATTGTAGAAGTGATGTTATTCTAGAACACATAGCTATAGAATACCCCAAAAATGTATTGTAGAAGTGATAATATTATTCTAGAACACATAGCTATAGAATCCCCCCAGAATGTATTCTAGAAGTGATGTTATTCTAGAACACATAGCTATAGAATCCCCCCAGAATGTATTGTAGAAGTGATAATATTATTCTAGAACACATAGCTATAGAATCCCCCCAGAATGTATTCTAGAAGTGATGTTATTCTAGAACACATAGCTATAGAATCCCCCCAGAATGTATTATAGAAGTGATAATGTTATTCTAGAACACATAGCTATAGAATCCCCCCAGAATGTATTGTAGAAGTGATGATGTTATTCTAGAACACATAGCTATAGAATCCCCCAGAATGTATTGTAGAAGTGATAATGTTATTCTAGAACACATAGCTATAGAATCCCCCCAGAATGTATTCTAGAAGTGATAATGTTATTCTAGAACACATAGTTATAGAATCCCCCCAGAATGTATTCTAGAAGTGATAATATTATTCTAGAACACATAGCTATAGAATCCCCCCAGAATGTATTCTAGAAGTGATGTTATTCTAGAACACATAGCTATAGAATCCCCCAGAATGTATTATAGAAGTGATGTTATTCTAGAACACATAGCTATAGAATCCCCCAGAATGTATTGTAGAAGTGATGTTATTCTAGAACACATAGCTATAGAATCCCCCAGAATGTATTATAGAAGTGATGTTATTCTAGAACACATAGCTATAGAATCCCCCAGAATGTATTGTAGAAGTGATGTTATTCTAGAACACATAGCTATAGAATCCCCCAGAATGTATTATAGAAGTGATAATGTTATTCTAGAACACATAGCTATAGAATCCCCCAGAATGTATTCTAGAAGTGATAATGTTATTCTAGAACACATAGCTATAGAATCCCCAGAATGTATTGTAGAAGTGATGTTATTCTAGAACACATAGCTATAGAATCCCCCAGAATGTATTATAGAAGTGATAATGTTATTCTAGAACACATAGCTATAGAATCCCCCCAGAATGTATTATAGAAGTGATAATGTTATTCTAGAACACATAGCTATAGAATCCCCCCAGAATGTATTGTAGAAGTGATAATATTATTCTAGAACACATAGCTATAGAATCCCCCCAGAATGTATTCTAGAAGTGATGTTATTCTAGAACACATAGCTATAGAATCCCCCAGAATGTATTATAGAAGTGATGTTATTCTAGAACACATAGCTATAGAATCCCCCAGAATGTATTGTAGAAGTGATGTTATTCTAGAACACATAGCTATAGAATACCCCCAGAATGTATTGTAGAAGTGATAATATTATTCTAGAACACATAGCTATAGAATCCCCCCAGAATGTATTCTAGAAGTGATGTTATTCTAGAACACATAGCTATAGAATCCCCCCAGAATGTATTGTAGAAGTGATAATATTATTCTAGAACACATAGCTATAGAATCCCCCCAGAATGTATTCTAGAAGTGATGTTATTCTAGAACACATAGCTATAGAATCCCCCCAGAATGTATTATAGAAGTGATAATGTTATTCTAGAACACATAGCTATAGAATCCCCCAGAATGTATTGTAGAACTGATGTTATTCTAGAACACATAGCTATAGAATCCCCCAGAATGTAGAATGTATTGTAGAACATGATGTTATTCTAGAACACATAGCTATAGAATCCCCCAGAATGTATTGTAGAAGTGATAATGTTATTCTAGAACACATAGCTATAAAATCCCCAGAATGTATTGTAGAAGTGATGATGTTATTCTAGAACACATAGCTATAGAATCCCCCAGAATGTATTGTAGAAGTGATAATGTTATTCTAGAACACATAGCTATAGAATCCCCCCAGAATGTATTCTAGAAGTGATAATGTTATTCTAGAACACATAGCTATAGAATCCCCCCAGAATGTATTGTAGAAGTGATGATGTTATTCTAGAACACATAGCTATAGAATCCCCCAGAATGTATTGTAGAAGAAGTGATAATGTTATTCTAGAACACATAGCTATAGAATCCCCCCAGAATGTATTATAGAAGTGATGTTATTCTAGAACACATAGCTATAGAATCCCCCAGAATGTATTGTAGAAGTGATGTTATTCTAGAACACATAGCTATAGAATACCCCCAGAATGTATTCTAGAAGTGATGTTATTCTAGAACACATAGCTATAGAATCCCCAGAATGTATTATAGAAGTGATAATGTTATTCTAGAACACATAGCTATAGAATCCCCCCAGAATGTATTGTAGAAGTGATGTTATTCTAGAACACATAGCTATAGAATCCCCCAGAATGTATTGTAGAAGGGATGTTATTCTAGAACACATAGCTATAGAATCCCCCAGAATGTATTGTAGAAGTGATGTTATTCTAGAACACATAGCTATAGAATCCCCCAGAATGTATTATAGAAGTGATAATGTTATTCTAGAACACATAGCTATAGAATCCCCCAGAATGTATTCTAGAAGTGATAATGTTATTCTAGAACACATAGCTATAGAATCTCCCAGAATGTATTGTAGAAGTGATGTTATTCTAGAACACATAGCTATAGAATCCCCCCAGAATGTATTATAGAAGTGATAATGTTATTCTAGAACACATAGCTATAGAATCCCCCAGAATGTATTGTAGAAGTGATGTTATTCTAGAACACATAGCTATAGAATCCCCCCAGAATGTATTATAGAAGTGATAATGTTATTCTAGAACACATAGCTATAGAATCCCCCCAGAATGTATTCTAGAAGTGATAATGTTATTCTAGAACACATAGCTATAGAATCCCCCCAGAATGTATTCTAGAAGTGATAATGTTATTCTAGAACACATAGCTATAGAATCCCCCAGAATGTATTGTAGAAGTGATGTTATTCTAGAACACATAGCTATAGAATCCCCCCAGAATGTATTATAGAAGTGATAATGTTATTCTAGAACACATAGCTATAGAATCCCCCCAGAATGTATTATAGAAGTGATAATGTTATTCTAGAACACATAGCTATAGAATCCCCCCAGAATGTATTGTAGAAGTGATAATATTATTCTAGAACACATAGCTATAGAATCCCCCCAGAATGTATTCTAGAAGTGATGTTATTCTAGAACACATAGCTATAGAATCCCCCAGAATGTATTATAGAAGTGATGTTATTCTAGAACACATAGCTATAGAATCCCCCAGAATGTATTGTAGAAGTGATGTTATTCTAGAACACATAGCTATAGAATACCCCCAGAATGTATTGTAGAAGTGATAATATTATTCTAGAACACATAGCTATAGAATCCCCCCAGAATGTATTCTAGAAGTGATGTTATTCTAGAACACATAGCTATAGAATCCCCCCAGAATGTATTGTAGAAGTGATAATATTATTCTAGAACACATAGCTATAGAATCCCCCCAGAATGTATTCTAGAAGTGATGTTATTCTAGAACACATAGCTATAGAATCCCCCCAGAATGTATTATAGAAGTGATAATGTTATTCTAGAACACATAGCTATAGAATCCCCCCAGAATGTAATGTAGAACTGATGTTATTCTAGAACACATAGCTATAGAATCCCCCCAGAATGTATTGTAGAAGTGATGATGTTATTCTAGAACACATAGCTATAGAATCCCCCAGAATGTATTGTAGAAGTGATAATGTTATTCTAGAACACATAGCTATAAAATCCCCCCAGAATGTATTGTAGAAGTGATGATGTTATTCTAGAACACATAGCTATAGAATCCCCCAGAATGTATTGTAGAAGTGATAATGTTATTCTAGAACACATAGCTATAGAATCCCCCCAGAATGTATTCTAGAAGTGATAATGTTATTCTAGAACACATAGCTATAGAATCCCCCCAGAATGTATTGTAGAAGTGATGATGTTATTCTAGAACACATAGCTATAGAATCCCCCAGAATGTATTGTAGAAGAAGTGATAATGTTATTCTAGAACACATAGCTATAGAATCCCCCCAGAATGTATTCTAGAAGTGATAATGTTATTCTAGAACACATAGCTATAGAATCCCCCCAGAATGTATTCTAGAAGTGATAATATTATTCTAGAACACATAGCTATAGAATCCCCCCAGAATGTATTCTAGAAGTGATGTTATTCTAGAACACATAGCTATAGAATCCCCCAGAATGTATTATAGAAGTGATGTTATTCTAGAACACATAGCTATAGAATCCCCCAGAATGTATTGTAGAAGTGATGTTATTCTAGAACACATAGCTATAGAATACCCCCAGAATGTATTATAGAAGTGATGTTATTCTAGAACACATAGCTATAGAATCCCCCAGAATGTATTGTAGAAGTGATGTTATTCTAGAACACATAGCTATAGAATCCCCCCAGAATGTATTATAGAAGTGATAATGTTATTCTAGAACACATAGCTATAGAATCCCCCCAGAATGTATTCTAGAAGTGATAATGTTATTCTAGAACACATAGCTATAGAATCCCCCAGAATGTATTGTAGAAGTGATGTTATTCTAGAACACATAGCTATAGAATCCCCCCAGAATGTATTATAGAAGTGATAATGTTATTCTAGAACACATAGCTATAGAATCCCCCCAGAATGTATTCTAGAAGTGATAATGTTATTCTAGAACACATAGCTATAGAATCCCCCCAGAATGTATTTTAGAAGTGATAATATTATTCTAGAACACATAGCTATAGAATCCCCCCAGAATGTATTATAGAAGTGATGTTATTCTAGAACACATAGCTATAGAATCCCCCAGAATGTATTATAGAAGTGATGTTATTCTAGAACACATAGCTATAGAATCCCCCAGAATGTATTGTAGAAGTGATGTTATTCTAGAACACATAGCTATAGAATACCCCAGAATGTATTGTAGAAGTGATAATATTATTCTAGAACACATAGCTATAGAATCCCCCCAGAATGTATTCTAGAAGTGATGTTATTCTAGAACACATAGCTATAGAATCCCCCCAGAATGTATTGTAGAAGTGATAATATTATTCTAGAACACATAGCTATAGAATCCCCCCAGAATGTATTCTAGAAGTGATGTTATTCTAGAACACATAGCTATAGAATCCCCCCAGAATGTATTATAGAAGTGATAATGTTATTCTAGAACACATAGCTATAGAATCCCCCCAGAATGTAATGTAGAACTGATGTTATTCTAGAACACATAGCTATAGAATCCCCCCAGAATGTATTGTAGAAGTGATGATGTTATTCTAGAACACATAGCTATAGAATCCCCAGAATGTATTGTAGAAGTGATAATGTTATTCTAGAACACATAGCTATAAAATCCCCCCAGAATGTATTGTAGAAGTGATGATGTTATTCTAGAACACATAGCTATAGAATCCCCCAGAATGTATTGTAGAAGTGATAATGTTATTCTAGAACACATAGCTATAGAATCCCCCCAGAATGTATTCTAGAAGTGATAATGTTATTCTAGAACACATAGCTATAGAATCCCCCCAGAATGTATTGTAGAAGTGATGATGTTATTCTAGAACACATAGCTATAGAATCCCCCAGAATGTATTGTAGAAGAAGTGATAATGTTATTCTAGAACACATAGCTATAGAATCCCCCCAGAATGTATTCTAGAAGTGATAATGTTATTCTAGAACACATAGCTATAGAATCCCCCCAGAATGTATTCTAGAAGTGATAATATTATTCTAGAACACATAGCTATAGAATCCCCCAGAATGTATTCTAGAAGTGATGTTATTCTAGAACACATAGCTATAGAATCCCCCAGAATGTATTATAGAAGTGATGTTATTCTAGAACACATAGCTATAGAATCCCCCAGAATGTATTGTAGAAGTGATGTTATTCTAGAACACATAGCTATAGAATACCCCCAGAATGTATTATAGAAGTGATGTTATTCTAGAACACATAGCTATAGAATCCCCCAGAATGTATTGTAGAAGTGATGTTATTCTAGAACACATAGCTATAGAATCCCCCCAGAATGTATTATAGAAGTGATAATGTTATTCTAGAACACATAGCTATAGAATCCCCCCAGAATGTATTCTAGAAGTGATAATGTTATTCTAGAACACATAGCTATAGAATCCCCCAGAATGTATTGTAGAAGTGATGTTATTCTAGAACACATAGCTATAGAATCCCCCCAGAATGTATTATAGAAGTGATAATGTTACTCTAGAACACATAGCTATAGAATCCCCCCAGAATGTATTATAGAAGTGATAATGTTATTCTAGAACACATAGCTATAGAATCCCCCCAGAATGTATTGTAGAAGTGATAATATTATTC
>NW_026279239.1:0-10000 GCF_023373465.1 Oncorhynchus keta | reverse complement strand
CCAATATTAAACTCTGGTACCTTACACTTTCCAATATTAAACTCTGGTACCTAACCCATCCCAATATTAAACTCTGGTACCTAACCCGTTCCAATATTAAACTCTGGTACCTTACCCGTTCCAATATTAAACTCTGGTACCTAACCCATCCCAATATTAAACTCTGGTACCTAACCCGTTCCAATATTAAACTCTGGTACCTTACCCGTTCCAATATTAAACTCTGGTACCTTACCCATCCCAATATTAAACTCTGGTACCTAACCCGTTCCAATATTAAACTCTGGTACCTAACCCGTTCCAATATTAAACTCTGGTACCTAACCCATTCCAATATTAAACTCTGGTACCTTACCCGTTCCAATATTAAACTCTGGTACCTTACCCGTTCCAATATTAAACTCTGGTACCTAACCTGTTCCAATATTAAACTCTGGTACCTTACCCGTTCCAATATTAAACTCTGGTACCTTACCCGTTCCAATATTAAACTCTGGTACCTTACCCGTTCCAATATTAAACTCTGGTACCTTACCCGTTCCAATATTAAACTCTGGTACCTAACCCGTTCCAATATTAAACTCTGGTACCTTACCCGTTCCAATATTAAACTCTGGTACCTTACCCGTTCCAATATTAAACTCTGGTACCTTACCCGTTCCAATATTAAACTCTGGTACCTTACCCGTTCCAATATTAAACTCTGGTACCTTACCCGTTCCAATATTAAACTCTGGTACCTTACCCGTCCCAATATTAAACTCTGGTACCTTACCCGTTCCAATATTAAACTCTGGTACCTTACCCGTTCCAATATTAAACTCTGGTACCTTACCCGTTCCAATATTAAACTCTGGTACCTTACCCGTTCCAATATTAAACTCTGGTACCTAACCCGTTCCAATATTAAACTCTGGTACCTTACCCGTTCCAATATTAAACTCTGGTACCTAACCCGTTCCAATATTAAACTCTGGTACCTAACCCATTCCAATATTAAACTCTGGTACCTAACCCGTTCCAATACTAAACTCTGGTACCTAACCCGTCCCAATATTAAACTCTGGTACCTAACCCGTTCCAATATTAAACTCTGGTACCTTACCCGTCCCAATATTAAACTCTGGTACCTTACCCGTTCCAATATTAAACTCTGGTACCTAACCCGTTCCAATACTAAACTCTGGTACCTAACCCTTTCCAATATTAAACTCTGGTACCTTACCCTTTCCAATATTAAACTCTGGTACCTTACCCGTTCCAATATTAAACTCTGGTACCTTACCCGTCCCAATATTAAACTCTGGTACCTAACCCGTCCCAATATTAAACTCTGGTACCTAACCCATTCCAATATTAAACTCTGGTACCTTACCCGTTCCAATATTAAACTCTGGTACCTTACCCGTCCCAATATTAAACTCTGGTACCTTACCCGTTCCAATATTAAACTCTGGTACCTAACCCGTTCCAATATTAAACTCTGGTACCTTACCCATTCCAATATTAAACTCTGGTACCTTACCCGTCCCAATATTAAACTCTGGTACCTAACCCGTCCCAATATTAAACTCTGGTACCTAACCCGTCCCAATATTAAACTCTGGTACCTTACCCGTTCCAATATTAAACTCTGGTACCTAACCCGTTCCAATACTAAACTCTGGTACCTAACCCGTTCCAATATTAAACTCTGGTACCTAACCCGTTCCAATATTAAACTCTGGTACCTTACCCGTTCCAATATTAAACTCTGGTACCTTACCCGTCCCAATATTAAACTCTGGTACCTTACCCGTTCCAATATTAAACTCTGGTACCTAACCCGTTCCAATACTAAACTCTGGTACCTAACCCGTCCCAATATTAAACTCTGGTACCTAACCCGTTCCAATATTAAACTCTGGTACCTTACCCGTTCCAATATTAAACTCTGGTACCTTACCCGTCCCAATATTAAACTCTGGTACCTAACCCGTCCCAATATTAAACTCTGGTACCTAACCCGTTCCAATATTAAACTCTGGTACCTTACCCGTTCCAATATTAAACTCTGGTACCTTACCCGTCCCAATATTAAACTCTGGTACCTTACCCGTCCCAATATTAAACTCTGGTACCTTACCCGTTCCAATATTAAACTCTGGTACCTAACCCGTTCCAATACTAAACTCTGGTACCTAACCCGTCCCAATATTAAACTCTGGTACCTAACCCGTTCCAATATTAAACTCTGGTACCTTACCCGTCCCAATATTAAACTCTGGTACCTTACCCGTTCCAATATTAAACTCTGGTACCTAACCCGTTCCAATACTAAACTCTGGTACCTAACCCTTTCCAATATTAAACTCTGGTACCTTACCCTTTCCAATATTAAACTCTGGTACCTTACCCGTTCCAATATTAAACTCTGGTACCTTACCCGTCCCAATATTAAACTCTGGTACCTAACCCGTCCCAATATTAAACTCTGGTACCTAACCCGTTCCAATATTAAACTCTGGTACCTTACCCGTTCCAATATTAAACTCTGGTACCTTACCCGTCCCAATATTAAACTCTGGTACCTAACCCGTCCCAATATTAAACTCTGGTACCTAACCCGTTCCAATACTAAACTCTGGTACCTAACCCTTTCCAATATTAAACTCTGGTACCTAACCCGTTCCAATACTAAACTCTGGTACCTAACCCGTCCCAATATTAAACTCTGGTACCTAACCCTTTCCAATATTAAACTCTGGTACCTAACCCGTCCCAATATTAAACTCTGGTACCTAACCCGTTCCAATATTAAACTCTGGTACCTAACCCGTTCCAATACTAAACTCTGGTACCTAACCCTTTCCAATATTAAACTCTGGTACCTAACCCGTTCCAATATTAAACTCTGGTACCTTACCCATCCCAATATTAAACTCTGGTACCTAACCCGTTCCAATATTAAACTCTGGTACCTAACCCGTTCCAATATTAAACTCTGGTACCTTACCCATCCCAATATTAAACTCTGGTACCTAACCCGTTCCAATATTAAAATCTGGTACCTAACCCTTTCCAATATTAAACTCTGGTACCTTACCCGTTCCAATATTAAACTCTGGTACCTAACCCGTTCCAATATTAAACTCTGGTACCTTACCCGTTCCAATATTAAACTCTGGTACCTTACCCGTTCCAATATTAAACTCTGGTACCTTACCCGTTCCAATATTAAACTCTGGTACCTAACCCGTTCCAATATTAAACTCTGGTACCTTGGTTTTGGCGTTGACACTGGCGCCCTGCTGCAAGAGGAAGTTGACCATCTTTACGTTTCCATAGTGACAGGCAACAATGAGAGGAGTGTAGCCGAGCTGAGGAAGATGAGAGAAAGATCTTAGAAAAAATAAAGTGTGTGTGTGTGTGTGTGTGTGTGTGTGTGTGTGTGTGTGTGTGTGTGTGTGTGTGTGTGTGTGTGTGTGTGTGTGTGTGTGTGTGTGTGTGTGTGTGTGTCTGTGTTTGTCTGTGTGTCTGTGTGTGTGTGTGTACCTTGGTTTGCTGGTCCAGGTTAGCATCACGTTTGGCCAGAACTTCTGCTGCATTCACTCTGTCCTCCTGGGCCGTGAGGTGGAGGGGTGTCAGACCACTCTGAGAGAGGGGAGAGAGAGATACCCAGAGAGAGAGAGAGAGAGTGAGAGAGACATTTAGAGAGAGGGCAGAGAGAGATACCCAGAGAGACATTTAGAGAGATGGGAGAGAGACAGACATTTAGAGAGAGGGGAGAGAGACAGACATTTAGAGAGAGGGGAGAGAGAGATGGAGGGGAGAGAGAGAGGGAGAGTTGGAGAGAGATGGGAGAGTGAGAGGGAGAGTTGGAGAGAGAGATGGAGTGGGAGAGAGAGAGGGAGAGTTGGAGAGAGAGATGGAGTGGGAGAGAGAGAGGGAGAGTTGGAGAGAGATGGGAGAGTGAGAGGGAGAGTTGGAGAGAGAGATGGATTGGGAGAGTGAGAGGGAGAGTTGGAGAGAGAGATGGAGGGGAGAGAGAGAGGGAGAGTTGGAGAGAGATGGGAGAGTGAGAGTTGGAGAGAGAGATGGAGTGGGAGAGTGAGAGGGAGAGTTGGAGAGAGAGATGGAGTGGGAGAGAGAGAGGGAGAGTTGGAGAGAGAGATGGAGGGCGAGAGAGAGAGGGAGAGTTGGAGAGAGATGGGAGAGTGAGAGGGAGAGTTGGAGAGAGAGATGGAGTGGGAGAGTGAGAGGGAGAGTTGGAGAGAGAGATGGAGTGGGAGAGAGAGAGGGAGAGTTGGAGAGAGATGGGAGAGTGAGAGGGAGAGTTGGAGAGAGAGATGGAGTGGGAGAGAGAGAGGGAGAGTTGGAGAGAGAGATGGAGTGGGAGAGAGAGAGGGAGAGTTGGAGAGAGAGATGGAGTGGGAGAGAGAGAGGGAGAGTTGGAGAGAGAGATGGAGTGGGAGAGAGAGAGGGAAGGTTGGAGAGAGAGAGATGGAGGGCGAGAGAGAGGGAGAGTTGGAGAGAGAGATGGAGTGGGAGAGAGAGAGGGAGAGTTGGAGAGGGAGATGGAGTGGGAGAGAGAGAGGGAGAGTTGGAGAGAGAGAGATGGAGGGCGAGAGAGAGGGAAGGTTGGAGAGAGAGACGGAGGAGGAGACAGATGGAGAGGGGAGAGAGAGATGGGAGAGAATGTATTGTGTACGCCAAAGAGCACATTTTTGGACTCCCCCCCCTACCTTAGTGGAAGTGTTGACGTGTGCCCCCTTGCCCAGCAGCAGACTGGTCATATCACTGTGCCCCTCCTGTGAGGCCAGGTGTAGAGGGGTGACCCCCTGTTTGGTCAGGACGTTGGTCTCCGCTCCGTACTGCAGCAGAGACGAGGCGACGCTCGTCTGGTTCTTCTTGGCGGCGATGTGGAGTGGGGTGTATCCGTTCTGAGAGCAGAGAGGATTGTGGGTAGGAGGAATATGTCAGTGTTAGTTTAGAAAAAAAACATCAGAGAAGATACTTCAATAAGAAACAAGAAGAAACAGGTTCTGAGATGATTTATATTTAATGGGTCCAACAGTAGTGTTATATAGGGGACAGTATTATGGGTCAACAGTAGTGTTATATAGGGGACAGTATTATGGGTCAACAGTAGTGTTATATAGGGGACAGTATTATGGGTCAACAGTAGTGTTATATAGGGGACAGTATTATGGGTCAACAGTAGTGTTATATAGGGGACAGTATTATGGGTCAACAGTAGTGTTATATAGGGGACAGTATTATGGGTCAACAGTAGTGTTATATAGGGGACAGTATTATGGGTCAACAGTAGTGTTATATAGGGACAGTATTATGGGTCAACAGTAGTGTTATATAGGGGACAGTATTATGGGTCAACAGTAGTGTTATATAGGGGACAGTATTATGGGTCAACAGTAGTGTTATATAGGGACAGTATTATGGGTCAACAGTAGTGTTATATAGGGGACAGTATTATGGGTCAACAGTAGTGTTATATAGGGGACAGTATTATGGGTCAACAGTAGTGTTATATAGGGGACAGTATTATGGGTCAACAGTAGTGTTATATAGGGGACAGTATTATGGGTCAACAGTAGTGTTATATAGGGGACAGTATTATGGGTCAACAGTAGTGTTATATAGGGACAGTATTATGGGTCAACAGTAGTGTTATATAGGGGACAGTATTATGGGTCAACAGTAGTGTTATATAGGGGACAGTATTATGGGTCAACAGTAGTGTTATATAGGGGACAGTATTATGGGTCAACAGTAGTGTTATATAGGGACAGTATTATGGGTCAACAGTAGTGTTATAGGGGACAGTATTATGGGTCAACAGTAGTGTTATATAGAGGACAGTATTATGGGTCAACAGTAGTGTTATATAGGGGACAGTATTATGGGTCAACAGTAGTGTTATATAGGGGACAGTATTATGGGTCAACAGTAGTGTTATATAGGGGACAGTATTATGGGTCAACAGTAGTGTTATATAGGGGACAGTATTATGGGTCAACAGTAGTGTTATATAGGGGACAGTATTATGGGTCCTAGAGTAGTGTTATATAGGGGACAGTATTATGGGTCAACAGTAGTGTTATATAGGGGACAGTATTATGGGTCAACAGTAGTGTTATATAGGGGACAGTATTATGGGTCAACAGTAGTGTTATATAGAGGACAGTATTATGGGTCAACAGTAGTGTTATATAGGGGACAGGGTTATGGGTCAACAGTAGTGTTATATAGGGGACAGTATTATGGGTCAACAGTAGTGTTATATAGAGGACAGTATTATGGGTCAACAGTAGTGTTATATAGGGGACAGTATTATGGGTCAACAGTAGTGTTATATAGGGGACAGTATTATGGGTCAACAGTAGTGTTATATAGGGGACAGTATTATGGGTCAACAGTAGTGTTATATAGGGGACAGTATTATGGGTCAACAGTAGTGTTATATAGGGGACAGTATTATGGGTCAACAGTAGTGTTATATAGGGGACAGTATTATGGGTCAACAGTAGTGTTATATAGGGGACAGTATTATGGGTCAACAGTAGTGTTATATAGGGGACAGTATTATGGGTCAACAGTAGTGTTATATAGGGGACAGTATTATGGGTCAACAGTAGTGTTATATAGGGGACAGTATTATGGGTCAACATCCATGGACATAGAGTATCTGTAATTATATGAAAATAGAGTGAAACAGGGAGGTACGAGCTGAATGTCCCCACCTAACAGGACCCATAAGAGGACAGACAGGTACTAGCTGAATGTCCCCACCTAACAGGACCCAGAAGAGGACAGACAGGTACTATCTGAATGTCCCCACCTAACAGGACCCAGAAGAGGACAGACAGGTACTATCTGAATGTCCCCACCTAACAGGACCCAGAAGAGGACAGGCAGGTACTATCTGAATGTCCCCACCTAACAGGACCCAGAAGAGGACAGACAGGTACTATCTGAATGTCCCCACCTAACAGGACCCAGAAGAGGACAGACAGGTACTATCTGAATGTCCCCACCTAACAGGACCCAGAAGAGGACAGACAGGTACTATCTGAATGTCCCCACCTAACAGGACCCAGAAGAGGACAGACAGGTACTATCTGAATGTCCCCACCTAACAGGACCCAGAAGAGGACAGACACGTACTATCTGAATGTCCCCACCTAACAGGACCCAGAAGAGGACAGGCAGGTACTATCTGAATGTCCCCACCTAACAGGACCCAGAAGAGGACAGGCAGGTACTATCTGAATGTCCCCACCTAACAGGACCCAGAAGAGGACAGGCAGGTACTATCTGAATGTCCCCACCTAACAGGACCCAGAAGAGGACAGGCAGGTACTATCTGAATGTCCCCACCTAACAGGACCCAGAAGAGGACAGACAGGTACTATCTGAATGTCCCCACCTAACAGGACCCAGAAGAGGACAGACAGGTACTATCTGAATGTCCCCACCTAACAGGACCCAGAAGAGGACAGGCAGGTACTATCTGAATGTCCCCACCTAACAGGACCCAGAAGAGGACAGACAGGTACTATCTGAATGTCCCCACCTAACAGGACCCAGAAGAGGACAGACAGGTACTATATGAATGTCCCCACCTAACAGGACCCAGAAGAGGACAGGCAGGTACTATCTGAATGTCCCCACCTAACAGGACCCAGAAGAGGACAGACAGGTACTATATGAATGTCCCCACCTAACAGGACCCAGAAGAGGACAGGCAGGTACTATCTGAATGTCCCCACCTAACAGGACCCAGAAGAGGACAGGCAGATACTATCTGAACATGTCCGCTAAAAAAACAACTTGTTATTTTCCACGGTAAAACGTTTGAAAGACTTTCCCCCGCCAGGTTTTGTGTTGTTTTCTCACCTTGGCGGTGGCGTGGGGCGACGCCCCTTTGTCCAGCAGCAGCAGCGCCACCTGCTGGTTGTCATAGTGAGCTGCCACGTGCAGCGGAGTCAGTCCGTTCTGGAGGAGAGAAACACATGTATTACTCATCCCTTCATCTCTCCCTCTCTTTTCTGTCTCTAGCTATTCTGTCTTCCCTCCTCTCCTTTTCCCTCTCTAGCTATTCTGTCTTCCCTCCTCTCCTTCTCTCCTTCCCTCTCTAGCTATTCTGTCTTTCCTCCTCTCCTTCTCTCCTTCCCTCTCTAGCTATTCTGTCTTTCCTCCTCTCCTTCTCTCCTTCTCTCTCTAGCTATTCTGTCTTTCCTCCTCTCCTTCTCTCCTTCCCTCTCTAGCTATTCTGTCTTCCCTCCTCTCCTTCTCTCCTTCTCTCTCTAGCTATTCTGTCTTCCCTCCTCTCCTTTTCCCTCTCTAGCTATTCTGTCTTCCCTCTCTCCTTCTCTCCTTCCCTCTCTATCTATTCTGTCTTCCCTCCTCTCCTTCTCTCCTTCTCTCTCTAGCTATTCTCTTTCCTCCTCTCCTTCTCTCTCTAGCTATTCTGTCTTCCCTCCTCTCTGTCTTCCCTCCTCTCCTTCTCTCCTTCTGTCTCTAGCTATTCTGTCTTCCCTCCTCTCCTCTCCTTCTCTCTCTAGGTATTCTGTCTTCCATCCTCTCCTTCTCTCCTTCTCTCTCTAGCTATTCTGTCTTCCCTCCTCTCCTTCTCTCCTTCCCTCTCTAGCTATTCTGTCTTCCCTCCTCTCCTTCTCTCCTTCTCTCTCTAGCTATTCTGTCTTCCCTCTCTCCTTCTCTCCTTCCCTCTCTAGCTATTCTGTCTTCCCTCCTCTCCTTCTCTCCTTCTCTCTCTAGCTATTCTGTCTTCCCTTCTCTCCTCTCCTTCTCTCTCTAGCTATTCTGTCTTCCCTCCTCTCCTTCTCTCCTTCTCTCTCTAGCTATTCTGTCTTCCCTCCTCTCCTCTCCTTCTCTCTCTAGCTATTCTGTCTTCCCTCTCCTCCTCTCCTTCTCTCTCTAGCTATTCTGTCTTCCCTCCTCTCCTTCTCTCCTTCTCTCTCTAGCTATTCTGTCTTCCCTCCTCTCCTCTCCTTCTCTCTCTAGGTATTCTGTCTTCCATCCTCTCCTTCTCTCCTTCTCTCTCTAGCTATTCTGTCTTCCCTCCTCTCCTTCTCTCCTTCCCTCTCTAGCTATTCTGTCTTCCCTCCTCTCCTTCTCTCCTTCTCTCTCTAGCTATTCTGTCTTCCCTCTCTCCTTCTCTCCTTCCCTCTATAGCTATTCTGTCTTCCCTCCTCTCCTTCTCTCCTTCTCTCTCTAGCTATTCTGTCTTTCCTCCTCTCCTTCTCTCTCTAGCTATTCTGTCTTCCCTCCTCTCTGTCTTCCCTCCTCTCCTTCTCTCCTTCTGTCTCTAGCTATTCTGTCTTCCCTCCTCTCCTCTCCTTCTCTCTCTAGCTATTCTGTCTTCCCTCCTCTCCTTCTCTCCTTCTCTCTCTAGCTATTCTGTCTTCCCTCCTCTCCTCTCCTTCTCTCTCTAGCTATTCTGTCTTCCCTCTCTCCTCCTCTCCTTCTCTCTCTAGCTATTCTGTCTTCCCCCTCTCCTTCTCTCCTTCTCTCTCTAGCTATTCTGTCTTCCCTTCTCTCCTCTCCTTCTCTCTCTAGCTATTCTGTCTTCCCTCCTCTCCTTCTCTCCTTCTCTCTCTAGCTATTCTGTCTTCCCTCCTCTCCTCTCCTTCTCTCTCTAGCTATTCTGTCTTCCCTCCTCTCCTCTCCTTCTCTCTCTAGCTATTCTGTCTTCCCTCTCTCCTTCTTTCTCTAGCTATTCTGTCTTCCCTCTCTCCTCCTCTCCTTCTCTCTCTAGCTATTCTGTCTTCCCTCTCTCCTCCTCTCCTTCTCTCTCTAGCTATTCTGTCTTCCCTCTCTCCTTCTCTCCTTCTCTCTCTAGCTATTCTGTCTTCCCTCCTTCCCTCCTCTCCTTCTCTCTCTTGCTATTCTGTCTTCCCTCCTTCCCTCTCTCCTTCTCTCTCTTGCTATTCTGTCTTCCCTCTCTCCTTCTCTCCTTTTCCCTCTCTAGCTATTC
>NW_026279238.1:0-10845 GCF_023373465.1 Oncorhynchus keta | reverse complement strand
TGTATTGTGGTCCTTCTGTAGCTCAGTTGGTGAGCATGGCGCTTGTGAACGCCAGGGTAGTGGGTTCGATTCCGGGACCACCCATACGTAGAATGTATGCACACATGACTGTAAGTCGCTTTGGATAAAAGCGTCTGCTAAATGGCATATATTATTATTATATTATATAACAAACACACTACCTCACATAACACACACACTATCTGAACATAACACACACACTACCTCACATAAACACACAACACACACACACACTACCTCACAAAACACACACACATTGTATGTGACCCTGCAACCATCTCTTCCTAGACTAGTGCGTTTCCACTTTGACAGAGATCACACAGCCTAACTCGATTGGATGGCAGCGATTGCGCAGTCTAATCCCATTGGAAGGCGACGGTCGCACATCCTAATCGGATTAGATGGCAGCGATCACACATCCTAATCCCATTGGATGGCAGCGATCACACATCCTAATCCCATTGGATGGCAGCGATCACACATCCTAATCCCATTGGATGGCAGCGATCACACATCCTAATCCCATTGGATGGCAGCGATCACACATCCTAATCCCATTGGATGGCAGCGATCACACATCCTAATCCCATTGGATGGCAGCGATCACACATCCTAATCCCATTGGATGGCAGCGATCACACATCCTAATCCCATTGGATGGCAGCGATCACACAGACTAATCCCATTGGATGGCAGCGATCACACAGACTAATCCCATTGGATGGCAGCGATCACACAGACTAATCCCATTGGATGGCAGCGATCACACATCCTAATCCCATTGGATGGCAGCGATCACACAGACTCATCCCATTGGATGGCAGCGATCACACAGACTAATCCCATTGGATGGCAGCGATCACACAGACTAATCCCATTGGATGGCAGCGATCGCACATCCTAATCCCATTGGATGGCAGCGATCACACAGACTAATCCCATTGGATGGCAGCGATCACACATCCTAATCCCATTGGATGGCAGCGATCACACAGACTAATCCCATTGGATGGCAGCGATCACACAGACTAATCCCATTGGATGGCAGCGATCACACAGACTAATCCCATTGGATGGCAGCGATCACACAGACTAATCCCATTGGATGGCAGCGATCGCACATCCTAATCCCATTGGATGGCAGCGATCACACATCCTAATCCCATTGGATGGCAGCGATCACACATCCTAATCCCATTGGATGGCAGCGATCACACAGACTAATCCCATTGGATGGCAGCGATCACACAGACTAATCCCATTGATGGCAGCGATCACACAGACTAATCCCATTGGATGGCAGCGATCACACAGACTCATCTGTTTGGATTCAATCAAAGCCTTATTTACTCAGCACATCATTAACAGGTTCAGATATTACTGGCTTTGCAGTGTGTGGGAATGAATCCTCTGTGTGTGTGTGTGTGTGTGTGTGTGTGTGTGTGTGTGTGTGTGTGTGTGTGTGTGTGTGTGTGTGTGTGTGTGTGTGTGTGTGTGTGTGTGTGTGTGTGTGTGTGTGTGTGTGTGTGTGTGCCTGCGTGTGTGTGTGCTGCCTGCGTGTGTGTGTGTATTTACCTTGGCCATCGCTCATTAGTTGAACAGAATGTAACCTTGAGGATCCTCCTGATGAAGTTTTCACTGTGCGAATATTTTCAATAAAAGAGCTGTTTTATAATATATATATATATATTTCAATGAAACAACTCAAAGCCTGAAATGACTTTATAGTCCTCCAAGGAGAAGGGGGTTTGCCAGCTCCTGGTCATCGGTGGTCAGTATCTGGTTCATTCCTCCGTACTGTACTGAACTGAGTATCAGATCCAGCCTTTGATACCGCTGAGATAAGATAAGATAAGATACCGCTGAGATAAGATAAGATAAGATACCGCTGAGATAAGATACCGTCTCAGATGAATGAATATGAGATCCGTCTCTGGTCGTAACATCTGATCTGTCTGTCGTTAAAGCCACAATCTGTCAAAATCTGTATTTTCATCAAGAATACTCTGCTGTAGGTTGCCTAGTGGTTAGAGGGGAGGCAGGTAGCCTAGTGGTTAGAGGGGGAGGGAGGTAGCCTAGTGGTTAGAGGGGGAGGCAGGTAGCCTGGTGGTTAGAGGGGGAGGGAGGTAGCCTAGTGGTTAGAGGGGGAGGGAGGTAGCCTGGTGGTTAGAGGGGGAGGGAGGTAGCCTAGTGGTTAGAGGGGGAGGCAGGTAGCCTAGTGGTTAGAGGGGGAGGGAGGTAGCCTAGTGGTTAGAGGGGGAGGCAGGTAGCCTGGGTGGTTAGAGGGGGAGGCAGGTAGCCTAGTGGTTAGAGGGGGAGGCAGGTAGCCTAGTGGTTAGAGGGGGAGGGAGGTAGCCTGGTGGTTAGAGGGGGAGGGAGGTAGCCTGGTGGTTAGAGGGGGAGGCAGGTAGTCTAGTGGTTAGAGGGGAGGCAGGTAGCCTAGTGGTTAGAGGTGCGAGGCAGGTAGCCTAGTGGTTAGAGGGAGGAGGCAGGTAGCCTAGTGGTTAGAGGGAGGAGGCAGGTAGTCTAGTGGTTAGAGGGAGGAGGCAGGTAGCCTAGTGGTTAGAGGGGGAGGCAGGTAGCCTAGTGGTTAGGAGGGAGGAGGCAGGTAGCCTAGTGGTTAGAGGGGAGGCAGGTAGCCTAGTGGTTAGAGGGGGTGGCAGGTAGCCTAGTGGTTAGAGGGGAGGCAGGTAGCCTAGTGGTTAGAGGGGGTGGCAGGTAGCCTAGTGGTCAGAGGGAGGAGGCAGGTAGCCTAGTGGTTAGAGGGGGGAGGCAGGTAGCCTAGTGGTTAGAGGGGGGAGGCAGGTAGCCTAGTGGTTAGAGGGGGAGGCAGGTAGCCTAGTGGTTAGAGGGGAGGCAGGTAGCCTAGTGGTTAGTGGGGGGGGCAGGTAGCCTAGTGGTTAGAGGGGGCGGCAGGTAGCCTAGTGGTTAGAGGGGGAGGCAGGTAGCCTAGTGGTTAGAGGGGAGGCAGGTAGCCTAGTGGTTAGAGGTGCGAGGCAGGTAGCCTAGTGGTTAGAGGTGCGAGGCAGGTAGCCTAGTGGTTAGAGGGGGAGGCAGGTAGCCTAGTGGTTAGAGGGGGAGGCAGGTAGCCTAGTGGTTAGAGGGGGTGGCAGGTATCCTAGTGGTTAGAGGGGGCTGTAGCCTAGTGGTTAGAGGGGGAGGCAGGTAGCCTAGTGGTTAGAGGTGCGAGGCAGGTAGCCTAGTGGTTAGAGGGGGAGGCAGGTAGTCTAGTGGTTAGAGGGAGGCAGGTAGCCTAGTGGTTAGAGGGAGAGGCAGGTAGCCTAGTGGTTAGAGGGAGAGGCAGGTAGCCTAGTGGTTAGAGGGAGAGGCAGGTAGCCTAGTGGTTAGAGGGAGAGGCAGGTAGCCTAGTGGTTAGAGGGGGGATAGGTATCCTAGTGGTTAGAGGGGGGGCAGGTATCCTAGTGGTTAGAGGGGGAGGCAGGTATCCTAGTGGTTAGAGGGGAGGCAGGTAGCCGAGTGGTTAGAGGGGGGAGGCAGGTAGCCTAGTGGTTAGAGGTGGGGGTGGCAGGTATCCTAGTGGTTAGAGGTGGGGGAGGCAGGTAGCCTAGTGGTTAGAGGGGAGGCAGGTATCCTAGTGGTTAGAGGGGGGAGGCAGGTATCCTAGTGGTTAGAGGGAGGGAGGCAGGTAGTCTAGTGGTTAGAGGGGAGGCAGGTAGTCTAGTGGTTAGAGGGGAGGCAGGTAGTCTAGTGGTTAGAGGGGGAGGCAGGTAGCCTAGTGGTTAGAGGGAGAGGCAGGTAGTCTAGTGGTTAGAGGGGGAGGCAGGTAGCCTAGTGGTTAGAGGGGGAGGCAGGTAGTCTAGTGGTTAGAGGGGGAGGCAGGTAGCCTAGTGGTTAGAGGGAGAGGCAGGTAGTCCTAGTGGTTAGAGGGGGAGGCAGGTAGCCTAGTGGTTAGAGGAGAGGCAGGTAGCTAGTGGTTGAGGAGAAGCAGGTAGTCTAGTGTTAGAGGGGTTTCAGGTAACCTGAGTGGTTAGGGGAGGCAGGTAGCCTAGTGGTTAGAGGAGGCAAGAGTAGTCTAGTGTTTAGGGGGCAGGTAACTGTAGTTAGAGCAGAGCAGGTAACCCTAAAGTAGTTAAAGAGGACAAATATCCCTGAGTGGTTAGGGGGTGGCAGGTATCCTAGTGGTTAGAGGGGGAGGCAGGTAGCCCGAGTGTTCCTAAACAAATCGTGTAAAATAGAAATTGTTCTTGCCTAGTTAAATATAGGTTAAATAAAAAAATTTAAAAAAGTATATTTGATAGTTGTTCCAGTTCCATTGCCCCGCCCCTCAGCGGCCATCTTTGTGTCCTCCAGGGGTCTTTTCCTGCACTTCGTGTATAGTTGCACTACTTCTGAACAGAGCAGTAGTCAACAGTAGTACACCACAAAAGTGAATAGGGAGGCATTGGAACATCGTTCCCTGGCTGTCAGAGATCCATATCTGTCCAGGTCTTTAAGAAGGAAGGTTTTATAAACGTCTAAGAAATGTGTTTCTCCTGCTACTCCCTCATCTCTGGACGGACTAGCTGGGAAGCCGCTGGAGAGACAGACAGACAGACAGACAGAGAGAGAGAGAGAGGGAGGGGGGAGAGAAGAGAGGAGAGGGAGAGGGAGAGGGAGAGGGGAGAGGGAGAGGAGAGAGAGAAGGAGAGAGAGAGAGAGGAGAGAGAGAGAGGCAGAGAGGAAGAGAGAGAGAGGAAGAGAGAGAGAGAGAGAGAGAGAGAGAGAGAGAGAGAGGAGAGAGAGAGAGAGGAGAGAGAGAGAGAGATGAGAGCAGAGGGGAGAGAGAGGAAGAGAGAGAGGGAGAGAGAGAGGAAGAGAGAGAGGAGGAAGAGAGAGAGAGAGAGAGAGAGAGAGAGAGGGAGAGGGAGAGGGAGAGGGGAGAGAGAGAGGAGAGAGAGAGAGAGAGAGAGAGAGGAGGAAGAGAGAGAGAGAGGAAGAGAGAAGAGAGAGAGAGAGAGAGAGAGAGAGAGAGGGAGAGAGCGAGAGCTTGAGAGCGAGAGGGAGAGAGAGGGAGGGAGAGAGGAGAGAAGAGAGAGAGAAAGAGAGAGAGAGAGAGAAGAGAGAGAGAGAGAGCCAGAGCGAGAGCGAGGAGGGAGAGGAGAGGGAGAGAGGGAGAGAGAGAGAGAGAGAGAGAGAGAGAGAGAGAGAGAGAAAAGTTTGATTCCACTCTTGATTTTAAACAACTCCTATATACTGGCCCGGGGCCACCATCTCCAAGGCAGAGTAAAATATGACAGGCCACAAAACAATGCAGTTGACACCTGAAGAAAGGACCAATTACCCAGGTCTCCTGTTTTACACACATGGTACGATGCGTTGAGACACAGCAACTAAAGTAGTGTTTCACACCCACTAGCCAGACCAGTGCTTTAAGGAAGGGGATAGCGATTCATCGTCTCTAGAGTTCTAGAGCTCCGACATTATAAAACCACCCAATCAGTTCATTCCAAAGACGTTGTTGCTATAAAGCCCTAAACTCGTCTCCTGCACCTCAGAGCCAGTTCCAATGTTGTTTTTTTTCAATGTTCCCCTAATTAGGGACAGATTTAAAGCTGGAAGACCAGGTAGGGCAGTTCATTATGAGGTAGAACAGAAAACCAGCAGGCTCAGTTGGAAAAAACCCTGCCGTAAACTGTCATAAAGACAACGTTGTGTAAAACTTTGTTAATCGTCTCAAAGTAAAAAAAAAAAAAAAAGTGTAATTCATAAAAAGTTACATTCAGTGAAGATGAACAGCTGTACTTTCTCAAAATGGCTGCCTGTCACATGTCCACAAAACAATCATGTTCTCAAAATGGCTGCCTGTCACATGTCCACAAAACAAATGTTTTTTTTGTATTACCGTCAATTCAACTTGGTTCAAAGTTCACACCATTAGATCTCACTTCCTCTGCGATGCCTTGCACTTTCACAAATGATAACACATGATAACACTGTGCCTGTCACAAATGATAACACAAATGATAACAAATGATAACTCAAAATGGATAACACAAATGATAACACATGATAACACAAATGATAACACAAATGATAACACAAATGATAACACACATGATAACACAAAAATGATAACACATGATAACACAAATGATAACACAAATGTAACACAAATGATAACTGTCAAATGATAACACATGATAACCTCAAATGTCAACTCAAATGATAACACAAATGATAACACAAATGATAACAACCAGTGCTAACACAAATGATAACAAATGATAACAAATGATAACACAAATGATAACACAAATGATAACACAAATGATAACAAATGATAACACAAATGATAACACAAATGATAACACATGATAACACAAATGATAACAAATGATAACACATGATAACACAAATGATAACAAATGATAACACAAATAATAACACATGATAACACAAATGATAACTTTACTGGCAAGCAGATGGTTGATCCAGGATCCTCCTGTGTGTCTCTGTCAACTCCATGTTGACTGACCAGTGCTGTGTTTCTCTGTCAACTCCATGTTGACTGACCAGTGCTGAGTTCCTCTGTCAACTCCATGTTGACTGACCAGTGCTGAGTTCCTCTGTCAACTCCATGTTGACTGACCAGTGCTGAGTTTCTCTGTCAACTCCATGTTGACTGACCAGTGCTGAGTTCCTCTGTCAACTCCATGTTGACTGACCAGTGCTGAGTTCCTCTGTCAACTCCATGTTGACTGACCAGTGCTGAGTTCCTCTGTCAACTCCATGTTGACTGACCAGTGCTGTGTTCTCTGTCAACTCCATGTTGACTGACCAGTGACCAGTGAGTTCTCTGTCAACTCCATGTTGACTGACCAGTGCTGAGTTTTCTGTCAACTCCATGTTGACTGACCAGTGCTGAGTTCCTCTGTCAACTCCATGTTGACTGACCAGTGCTGAGTTTCTCTGTCAACTCCATGTTGACTGACCAGTGCTGAGTTCTCTGTCTCCATGGTTGTCTGTCAGTGCTGAGTGTCTGTCAACTCCATGTTGACTGAGTGCTGAGTTTCTCTTTCAACTGAGGGTTGACAGGGCTGTCTGTCCTCCATGAGGTGCTTGTCTGTCCTGAGGGTTGTCTGACCAGTGGAGTTGTCTGTCCTCCATGTTGACTGACCAGTGTTTCTCTGTCAACTCCATGTTGTTTGTGTGTCCTGAGGGGTTGTAGGGTTGTCTCTGTCCTGAGGGTTGTCTGTCCATGTCTGTCTGAGGGTTGTCTGTCTGTCTGAGGGTTGTGGGGTTGTCTGTCCTGAGGGTTGTAGGGTTGTCAGTCCTGAGGGTTGTAGGGTTGTCTGTCCTGAGGGTTGTCTGTTGTCTGTCCCTGAGGTTGTAGGGTTGTCTGTCCTGAGGGTTGTCTGTCCTGAGGGTTGTCTGTCCTGAGGTTGTAGGGTTGTCTGTCCTGAGGGTTGTCTGTTGTCTGTCTGAGGGTTGTTCAGTGTTGTCTGTCCTGAGGGTTGTCTGTCCTGAGGGTGTAGGGTTGTCTGTCCTGAGGGTTGTAGGGTTGTCTGTCCTGAGGGGTTGTAGTGTTGTCTGTCCTGAGGGTTGTAGGGTTGTCTGTCCTGAGGGTTGTAGGGTTGTCTGTCCTGAGGGCTGTCTGTCCTGAGGGTTGTAGGGTTGTCTGTCCTGAGGGTTGTCTGTCCTGAGGTTGTCTGTCCTGAGGGTTGTCTGTCCTGAGGTTGTCTGTGGGTTGTTGTCTGTCCTGAGGGTTGTAGGGTTGTCTGTCCTGAGGGTTGTAGGTTGTCTGTCCTGAGGTTGTAGGGTTGTCTGTCCTGAGGGTTGTAGGGTTGTCTGTCCTGAGGGTTGTCTGTCCTGAGGGTTGTCTGTCCTGAGGGTTGTCTGTCCTGAGGGTTGTAGGGTTGTCTGTCCTGAGGGTTGTCTGTCCCGGGGTTGTCTGTCCTGAGGTTTGTCTGTCCTGAGGGTTGTAGGGCTGTCTGTCCTGGAGGGTTGTCTGTCTGAGGGTTGTCTGTCCTGAGGGTTGTCTGTCCTGAGGGTCTGCAGGGTTGTCTGTCCTGGGGTTGTCTGTCCTGAGGGTTGTCTGTCCTGAGGGTTGTCTTGTCTGTCCTGAGGGTTGTCTGTCCTGAGGGTTGTCTGTCCTGAGGGTTGTCTTTGTCCTGTCTGTCCCTGAGGGTTGTAGGGTTGTCTGTCCTGGAGGGTTGTCTGTCCTGAGGGTTGTCTGTCCTGAGGGTTGCAGGGCTGTCTGTCCTGAGGTTGTCTGTCCTGAGGGTTGTCTGTCCTGAGGGTTGCTGTCTGTCTGAGGGCTTGTCTGTCCTGAGGGTTGTCTGTCCTGAGGGTTGTTGTCTGTCCTGAGGGTTGTCTGTCCTGAGGGTTGTCTGTCCTGAGGGTTGTCTGTCCTGAGGGTTGTCTGTCCTGAGGTTGTCTGTCCTGAGGTTGTCTGTCCTGAGGGTTGTCTGTCCTGAGGGTTGTAGGGTTGTCTGTCCTGGAGGGTTGTCTGTCCTGAGGGTTGTCTGTCCTGAGGGTTGTCTGTCCTGAGGGCTGTCTGTCCTGAGGGTTGTCTGTCCTGAGGGTTGTCTGTCCTGAGGTTGTCCTGAGGGTTGTCTGTCCTGAGGTTGTCTGTCCTGAGGGGTTGTCTGTCCCAAGCGTTGTAGGGTTGTCTGTCCTGAGGTTGTCTGTCCTGAGGGTTGTCTGTCCTGAGGGTCTGTCTGTCCTGAGGTTGTCTGTCCTGAGGTTGCAGGGCTGTCTGTCCTGAGGGCTTGTCTGTCCTGAGGGCTGTCTGTCCTGAGGGCTGTTGTTGTCTGTCCTGAGGGTTGTCTGTCCTGAGGGTTGTCTGTCCTGGGGTTGTCTGTCCTGAGGGTTGTCTGTCCTGAGGGTTGTCTGTCCTGAGGGTTGTCTGTCCTGAGGGGTTGCAGGGTTGTCTGTCCTGAGGGTTGTCTGTCCTGAGGGTTGCTGTCTGTCCTGAGGTTGTCTGTCCTGAGGGTTGTCTGTCCCTGAGGGTTGTCTGTCCTGAGGGTTGCAGGGCTGTCTGTCCTGAGGGTTGTCTGTCCTGAGGGTTGTCTGTCCTGAGGGGCTTCTGTCAGGGTTGTCTGTCCTGAGGGTTGTCTGTCCTGAGGTTGTCTGTCCTGAGGTTGTCTGTCCTGAGGGCTTTCTGTCCTGAGGGTTTGTCTGTCCCCAAGGTTGTTGTAGCGTTGTCTGTCCTGAGGGTTGTCTGTCCTGAGGGTTGTCTGTCCTGAGGGTTGTCTGTCCTGAGGGCTTTCTGTCCTGAGGGTTGTCTGTCCCTGAGGGTTGTCTGTCCTGAGGTTGTCTGTCCTGAGGGTTGTCTGTCCCCAAGGTTGTCTGTCCTGAGGGTTGTCTGTCCTGAGGGTTGTCTGTCCTGAGGGTTGTCTGTCCTGAGGGTTGTCTGTCCTGAGGGTTGTCTGTCCTGGGTTGTCTGTCCTGAGGGTTGTCAGGGTGTCTGTCCTGAGGGTTGTCTGTCCTGAGGGTTGTCTGTCCTGAGGGTTGTCTGTCCTGCGGGTTGCAGGGCTGTCTGTCCCTGAGGGTTGTCTGTCCCTGAGGGTTGTCCCTGAGGGCTGTCTGTCCTGGGAGGTTGTCTGTCCTGAGGGTTGTCTGTCCTGAGGGTTGCAGGGCTGTCTGTCCTGAGGGTTGTCTGTCCTGAGGTTGTCTGTCCTGAGGGTTGTCTGTCTGAGGGTTGTCTGTCCTGAGGGTTGTCTGTCCTGAGGGTTGTCTGTCCTGAGGGTTGTCTGTCCTGAGGGTTGTCTGTCCTGAGGGTTGTCTGGTCCTGAGGGTTGTCTGTCCTGAGGGTTGTCTGTCCTGAGGGTTGTCTTTCCTGAGGGTTGTCTGTCTGTCCTGAGGGTTGTCTGTCCTGGGGAGGGTTGTCTGTCCTGAGGGTTGTCTGTCCTGGGTTGTCTGTCCTGAGGGCTGTCTGTCCTGAGGGGCTGTCCTGAGGGTTGTCTGTCCTGGAGGGTTGTCTGTCCTGAGGGTTGTCTGTCCTGAGGGCTGTCTGTCCCGAGGGTTGTCTGTCCTGAGGGTTGTCTGTCCTGGAGGGTTGTCTGTCCTGAGGGTTGTCTGTCCTGAGGGTTGTCTGTCCTGAGGGTTGTCTGTCCTGAGGGTTGTCTGTCCTGGAGGGCTGTCTGTCCCAGGGCTGTCTGTCCTGAGGGTTGGAGGGCTGTCTGTCCTGAGGGTTGTCTGTCCTGAGGGCTGTCTGTCCTGAGGGCTGTCTGTCCTGAGGGCTGTCTGTCCTGAGGGTTGCTCTGTCCTGGAGGGCTGTCTGTCCTGTCCCTGAGGGCTGTCTGTCCTGGGAGGGCTGTCTGTCCTGGAGGGCTGTCTGTCCTGGGAGGGCTGTCTGTCCTGGGAGGGTTGTCTGTCCTGAGGGTTGTCTGTCCTGAGGGCTGTCTGTCCTGAGGGCTGTCTGTCCCGAGGGTTGTCTGTCCTGGAGGGCTGTCTGTCCTGAGGGTTGTCTGTCCTGAGGGCTGTCTGTCCTGAGGGTTGTCTGTCCTGAGGGCTGTCTGTCCCGAGGGCTGTCTGTCCTGAGGGTTGTCTGTCCTGAGGGCTGTCTGTCCTGGAGGGTTGTCTGTCCTGAGGGTTGTCTGTCCTGGAGGGTTGTCTGTCCTGAGGGTTGTCTGTCCTGAGGGCTGTCTGTCCTGAGGGTTGTCTGTCCTGAGGGTTGTAGGGCTGTCTGTCCTGAGGGTTGTCTGTCCTGAGGGTTGTCTGTCCTGAGGGTTGTAGGGCTGTCTGTCTGAGGGTTGTCTGTCTGAGGAGTTGTCTGTCCCTGAGGGTTGGGTCTCGTCCCTGAGGGCTGTCTGTCCCTGAGGGCTGTCTGTCCTGAGGGTTGTCTGTCCTGAGGGATGTCTGTCCCTGAGGGTTGTCTGT
>NW_026279237.1:0-3238 GCF_023373465.1 Oncorhynchus keta | reverse complement strand
TACTTAACAAGGCACATCACTTTGCATGGACTCACTCTGTGTTCAGTAATGATACACTACACACTACTTAACAAGGCACATCACTTTGCATGGACTCACTCTGTGTTCAGTAATAATACACTACACACTACTTAACAAGGCACATCACTTTGCATGGACTCACTCTGTGTTCAGTAATAATACACTATACACTATACACTACACACTACTTAACAAGGCACATCTTTGCATGGACTCACTCTGTGTTCAGTAATAATACACTATACACTACTTAACAAGGCACATCACTTTGCATGGACTCGCTCTGTGTTCAGTAATAGTGTTTAACATGATGTTTGAATGACTCTCTCATCTCTGTGTTCCCACACATACAATGATCTTTAAGCTCCTTCAGTCGAGCAGTGAATTTCAAACACCAGATTCAACCACAACGACCAGGGAGGTTTTCCAACATCTCACAAAGAAGGGCACCTATTGGTAGATGGATTAACATAAGTTCACAAAGAAGGGCACCTATTGGTAGATGGGTTAACATAAGTTCACAAAGAAGGGCTCCTATTGGTAGATGGATTAACATAAGTTCACAAAGAAGGGCTCCTATTGGTAGATGGGTTAACATAAGTTCACAAAGAAGGGCTCCTATTGGTAGATGGGTTAACATAAGTTGACAAAGAAGGGCTCCTATTGGTAGATGGGTTAACATAAGTTGACAAAGAAGGGCTCCTATTGGTAGATGGGTTAACATAAGTTGACAAAGAAGGGCTCCTATTGGTAGATGGGTTAACATAAGTTGACAAAGAAGGGCTCCTATTGGTAGATGGGTTAACATAAGTTGACAAAGAAGGGCTCCTATTGGTAGATGGGTTAACATAAGTTGACAAAGAAGGGCTCCTATTGGTAGATGGGTTAACATAAGTTGACAAAGAAGGGCTCCTATTGGTAGATGGGTTAACATAAGTTCACAAAGAAGGGCACCTATTGGTAGATGGGTAAACATAAGTTCACAAAGAAGGGAACCTATTGATAGATAGAAAGCATTGATCATCCCTTAGAGCCCGGTGAAGTTATTCATTACACTTTGGATGGTGTATCAATACACCCAGTCACTTACAGAGATACAGGCGTCCTTCCTAACTCAGTTGCCGGAGAGGAAGGAAACCGCTCAGTGATTTCACCATAAGGAGTATTGTGACTTTAAAATAGTTAGAGAGTTGAATGGCTGTGATGGGAGAAAACTGAGGATGGATCAACAACATTGTAGTTACTCCACAATACTAACCTAAATGACAGAGTGAAAAGAAGCAAGTCTGTACAGAATACAAATATTCTAAAACATGCATCCTGTTTGCAATAAGGCACGAAAGTAAAACTGCAATAAATGTGGCAAATGAATTAACTTTATGTCCTGAATACAAAGCTTTATGTTTGGGACAAATCCAATACAACACTAAGTACCACTCTTCATATTTTCAAGCATGGTGGTGGCTGCATCAGGTTATGAGTATGCTTGTCATCGGCAAGGACTAGGGAGTTTTTTAGGATAAAAATAAACAGAATAGCGCTAAGCCACAGGTAAACTCCTAGAGGAAAACCTGGTTCAGTCTGCTCTCCACCAGACACTGGGAGATTAATTCACCTTTCAGCAGGACGATAACCTAAAACACAAGGCCAAATATACACTGGAGTTGCTTATAAAATTGTATTGGTCACATACATATTTAGCGGAAATGCTTGTGCTCCTAGCTCCAACATTGAAGGTTCCTGAGCGGCCTAGTTGCAGTTTTGACTTAATTCGGCTTGACAATCTATGGCAAGTGGAGGTCTTTACACACACACTGCTCTTGTGCTCTTCTCTGTTTCCAGCTGATCAATCAAGTGTTAGGATCTCAAGGCGATTGTCAATATCCTGATCAATTGACAGAGTGCTTTCTATTGGCAGCATGCGTTTTCAGCTCAACATCCAGTATTGATTTTAAATGTTTTAGTTTTCAGCACCGCGGGACACGAAACAAATCACTTATCAGACCTGTTTTATCATCGGCTTCCATCCTGTTGTTTAGTCCTGTCAGAGAGTTCACTGTTATATGGCATTATCTCTTTAAATGTATTTTAACCAGGTAGACCAGTTGAGAACACCTTTATTTAACCAGGGAGGCCAGTTGAGAGCACCTTTATTTAACCAGGGAGGCTAGTTGAGAACACCTTTATTTAACCAGGTAGACCAGTTGAGAACACCTTTATTTAACCAGGTAGACCAGTTGAGAACACCTTTATTTAACCAGGTAGGCCAGTTGAGAACACCTTTATTTAACCAGGGAGGCTAGTTGAGAACACCTTTATTTAACCAGGTAGACCAGTTGAGAACACTTTTATTTAACCAGGTAGACCAGTTGAGAACACCTTTATTTAACCAGGGAGGCCAGTTGAGAACACCTTTATTTAACCAGGTAGGCCAGTTGAGAACACCTTTATTTAACCAGGGAGGCCAGTTGAGAACACCTTTATTTAACCAGGTAGGCCAGTTGAGAACACCTGTATTTAACCAGGTAGACCAGTTGAGAACACCTTTATTTAACCAGGTAGACCAGTTGAGAACACCTTTATTTAACCAGGTAGGCCAGTTGAGAACACCTTTATTTAACCAGGTAGGCCAGTTGAGAACACCTTTATTTAACCAGGTAGACCAGTTGAGAACACCTTTATTTAACCAGGTAGGCCAGTTGAGAACACCTTTATTTAACCAGGTAGGCCAGTTGAGAACACCTTTATTTAACCAGGTAGGCCAGTTGAGAACACCTTTATTTAACCAGGTAGGCTAGTTGAGAACACCTTTATTTAACCAGGTAGGCCAGTTGAGAACACCTTTATTTAACCAGGTAGGCTAGTTGAGAACACCTTTATTTAACCAGGTAGGCTAGTTGAGAACACCTTTATTTAACCAGGGAGGCTAGTTGAGAACACCTTTATTTAACCAGGGAGGCCAGTTGAGAACACCTTTATTTAACCAGGTAGGCTAGTTGAGAACACCTTTATTTAACCAGGTAGGCTAGTTGAGAACACCTTTATTTAACCAGGTAGGCCAGTTGGAGAACACCTTTATTTAACCAGGTAGGCTAGTTGAGAACACCTTTATTTAACCAGGTAGGCTAGTTGAGAACACCTTTATTTAACCAGGTGAGGCCAGTTGAGAACACCTTTATTTAACCAGGTAGGCTAGTTGAGAACACCTTTATTTAAC
>NW_026279236.1:107500-131210 GCF_023373465.1 Oncorhynchus keta | reverse complement strand
GTCATATTACCCATAAACACATCTACATATAAAACAATAGTCCCGCCCCAGTAGAGTCATATTACCCATAAACACAACAGAAATGGTTCCGATGATTTTTCATGCCATTTAATATTTCACGTCGTGAATTGTACAATCATTTCATACTCAGCGTGTATTTGGTGAAGGTTGACTGTGTGGTGTAGGTTGACTGTGTGGTGTAGGTTGACTGTGTGGTGTAGGTTGACTGTGTGGTGTAGGTTGACTGTGTGGTGTAGGTTGACTGTGTGGTGTAGGTTGACTGTGTGGTGTAGGTTGACTGTGTGGTGTAGGTTGACTGTGTGGTGTAGGTTGACTGTGTGGTGTAGGTTGACTGTGTGGTGTAGGTTGACTGTGTGGTGTAGGTTGACTGTGTGGTGTAGGTTGACTGTGTGGTGTAGGTTGACTGTGTGGTGTAGGTTGACTGTGTGGTGAAGGTTGACTGTGTGGTGTAGGTTGACTGTGTGGTGTAGGTTGACTGTATGGTGTAGGTTGACTGTGTGGTGTAGGTTGACTGTGTGGTGTAGGCTGACTGTGTGGTGTAGGTTGACTGTGTGGTGAAGGTTGACTGTGTGTGAAGGTTGACTGTATGGTGTAGGTTGACTGTGTGGTGTAGGTTGACTGTGTGGTGAAGGTTGACTGTGTGGTGTAGGTTGACTGTGTGGTGTAGGTTGACTGTGTGGTGAAGGTTGACTGTTTGGTGTAGGTTGACTGTGTGGTGAAGGTTGACTGTGTGGTGTAGGTTGACTGTGTGGTGAAGGTTGACTGTGTGGTGTAGGTTGACTGTGTGGTGTAGGTTGACTGTGTGGTGTAGGGTTGACTGTGTGGTGTAGGTTGACTGTGTGGTGTAGGCTGGGACTGTGTGGTGTAGGTTGACTGTGTGGTGAAGGTAGGTGACTGTGTGGTGTAGGGTTGACTGTGTGGTGTAGGGTTGACTGTGTGGTGAAGGTTGACTGTGTGGTGTAGGTTGACTGTGTGGGTGTAGGTTGACTGTGTGGTGTAGGTTGACTGTGTGGTGTAGGTTGACTGTGTGGTGAAGGTTGACTGTGTGGTGAAGGTTGACTGTGTGGTGAAGGTTGACTGTGTGGTGTAGGTTGACTGTGTGGTGTAGGTTGACTGTGTGGTGAAGGTTGACTGTGGGTGAAGGTTGACTGTGTGTGAAGGTTGACTGTGTGGTGTAGGTTGACTGTGTGGTGTAGGTTGACTGTGTGGTGAAGGTTGACTGTGTGGTGAAGGTTGACTGTGTGGTGTAGGTTGACTGTGTGGTGTAGGTTGACTGTGTGGTGTAGGTTGACTGTGTGGTGTAGGTTGACTGTGTGGTGAAGGTTGACTGTGTGGTGTAGGTTGACTGTGTGGTGTAGGTGTGACTGTGTGGTGAAGGTTGACTGTGTGGTGAAGGTTGACTGTGTGGTGTAGGTTGACTGTGTGGTGTAGGTTGACTGTGTGGTGAAGGTTGACTGTGTGGTGTAGGTTGACTGTGTGGTGTAGGTTGACTGTGTGGTGAAGGTTGACTGTGTGGTGTAGGTTGACTGTGTGGTGAAGGTTGACTGTGTGGTGAAGGTTGACTGTGTGGTGTAGGTTGACTGTGTGGTGTAGGTTGACTGTGTGGTGTAGGTTGACTGTGTGGTGAAGGTTGACTGTGTGGTGTAGGTTGACTGTGTGGTGTGGCTGACTGTGTGGTGTAGGTTGACTGTATGGTGTAGGTTGACTGTGTGGTGTAGGTTGACTGTGTGGTGTAGGTTGACTGTGTGGTGTAGGTTGACTGTGTGGGTGAAGGTTGACTGTGTGGTGTAGGTTGACTGTGTGGTGAAGGTTGACTGTGTGGTGAAGGTTGACTGTGTGGTGTAGGTTGACTGTGTGGTGTAGGTTGACTGTGTGGTGAAGGTTGACTGTGTGGTGAAGGTTGACTGTGTGGTGAAGGTTGACTGTGTGGTGTAGGTTGACTGTGTGGTGAAGGTTGACTGTGTGGTGTAGGTTGACTTTTGTGGTGTAGGTTGACTGTGTGGTGTAGGTTGACTGTGTGGGTGTAGGTTGACTGTGTGGTGTAGGTTGACTGTGTGGTGAAGGTTGACTGTGTGGTGTAGGTTGGACTGTGCATTGGGAAAGTATTCAGACCTCTTCCTTTTGTCACGTTCCAGCCTCATTCTAAAATGGATTAAATGTTTGTCCTCAATCTACCCCCAATACCCCATAACTCAATCTACCCCCAATACCCCATAACTCACCTACCTCCAATACCCCATAACTCAATCTACCCCCAATACCCCATAACTCAATCTACCCCCAATACCCCATAACTCAATCTACCCCAATACCCCATAACTCAATCTACCCCCAATACCCCATAACTCAATCTACCCCAAATACCCCATAACTCAAATCTACCCCAAATACCCCATAACTCAATCTACCCCCACCCCATAATGACAAAGCAAAACAGGTTTTTAGAAAATTTTGCAAATGTATTAAAAATTAAAAAACAGAAATACCTTATTAACATAAGTATTCAAACCCTTTGCGATGAGACTCAACATTGAGTTCAGGTGCATCCTGTTTGCATTGATCATCCTTGAGATCTTTCTACAACTTGATTGAGAGTCCACCTGTGGTAAATTCAATTGATGGGACCTGATTGGGAAAGGCACACACCTGTCTATATAAGGTCCCACAGTTGACAGTGCATGTCAGAGCAAAAACCATGCCATGAGGTCAAAGGAATTGTCTGTAGAGCTCCGAGACAGGATTGTGTCAGGGCACAGATCTGGGGAAGGGTACCAAAACATTTCAGCAGCATTGATGGTCCCCAAGAACACAGTGGCCTCCATCATTCTGAAATGGAAGAAGTTTGGAACCACCAAGAGTCTTCCCTAGAGCTCTGACAGAGCTTGAGAGGATCTCCAGAGAAGAATGGGAGAAACTCCCCAAATACAGGTGTGCCAGGCTTGTAGCGTCATACCAAGAAGACTCAAGGCTGTAATCTCTGCCCAAGGTGCTTCAACAAAGTACTGAGTAAAGGGTCTGAATACTTACGCTAAATGTGATGTTTCCATTTTATATTTTGTATTTTTTTTTTTGCTACAATAATTGTCATTATGGGGTATTGTATGTATAAAAACTATTTAATCCATTTTAAGAATAAGGCTGTAACGTAACAAAATCTGGGAAAAGGTCAAGGGGTCTGAATACTTTCAGAATGCACTGCACCTGACGTGATGTTTTGACAGCCGTGTAATGCTCTCGAACAGTGTGAGTTTTACCAATATATATATATATATAAAATAATTCTAATTTGACAAACGTTATCTTGTCCGGGCGGAGAGATTTGCGCGGTTATCAACAAGTCACACCAGTGTAAGCCTACACCAGACACAGACCAGGTTATCAACAAGTCACACCAGTGTAAGCCTACACAGACCAGGTTATCAACAAGTCACACCAGTGTAAGCCTTTATCACCAGACACAGACCAGGTTATCAACAAGTCACACCAGTGTAAGCCTACACCAGACACAGACCAGGTTATCAACAAGTCACACCAGTGTATTATCAACAAGTCACACCAGTGTAAGCCTACACCAGACACAGACCAGGTTATCAACAAGTCACACCAGTGTAAGCCTACACCAGACACAGACCAGGTTATCAACAAGTCACACCAGTGTAAGCCTACACCAGACACAGACCAGGTTATCAACAAGTCACACCAGTGTAAGCCTACACCAGACACAGACCAGGTTATCAACAAGTCACACCAGTGTAAGCCTACACCAGACAGACCAGACCAGGTGTATCACACAGACACAGACCAGGTTATCAACAAGTCACACCAGTGTAAGCCTACACCAGACACAGACCAGGTTATCACACAAGTCACAGACCAGGTAAGCCTACACCAGACACAGACCAGGTTATCAACAAGTCACACCAGTGTAAGCCTACACCAGACACAGACCAGGTGTCACACCAGTGTAAGCCTACACCAGACACAGACCAGGTTATCACCAGACACAGACCAGGTTATCAACAAGTCACACCAGTGTAAGCCTACACCAGACACAGACCAGGTTATCAACAAGTCACACCAGTGTAAGCACACCAGACACAGACCAGTTATCACCAGACACAGACCAGGTTATCAACAAGTCACACCAGTGTAAGCCTACACCAGACACAGACCAGGTTATCAACAAGTCACACCAGTGTAACACAAGTCAGACACAGACCAGGTTATCAACAAGTCACACCAGTGTAAGCCTAACCAGACACAGACCAGGTTACAGACCAGGTTATCAACAAGTCACACCAGTGTAAGCCTACACCAGACACAGACCAGGTTATCACCAAGTCACACCAGTGTAAGCCTACACCAGACACAGACCAGGTTATCAACAAGTCACACCAGTGTAAGCCTACACCAGACACAGACCAGGTTATCAACAAGTCACACCAGTGTAAGCCTACACCAGACACAGACCAGGTTATCAACAAGTCACACCAGTGTAAGCCTACACCAGACACAGACCAGGTTATCAACAAGTCACACCAGTGTAAGCCTACACCAGACACAGACCAGGTTAGCCTCACCAGACACAGACCAGGTTATCAACCAGACACAGACCAGGTTATCAACCAGACACAGACCAGGTTATCACCAGACACAGACCAGGTTATCAACAAGTCACACCAGACCAGGTTATCAACAGACACAGACCAGTAAGACCTACACCAGACACAGACCAGGTTATCACCATGTCACACCAGTGTAAGCCTACACCAGACACAGACCAGGTTATCAACAAGTCACACCAGTGTAAGCCTACACCAGACACAGACCAGGTTATCAACCAGTCACCAGACACAGACCAGGTTATCAACAAGTCACACCAGTGTAAGCCTACACCAGACACAGACCAGGTTATCACCATGTCACACCAGTGTAAGCCTACACCAGACACAGACCAGGTTATCAACAAGTCACACCAGTGTAAGCCTACACCAGACACAGACCAGGTTATCACCATGTCACACCAGTGTAAGCCTACACCAGACACAGACCAGGTTATCAACAAGTCACACCAGTGTAAGCCTACACCAGACACAGACCTTGAATAAAAGGAGTTCCAAAATCCCAGATGGAAAAATGAATTGTGAAAAAAACAATTGGAACCATTTCTGGGTTTTATGACTCATACTGTCGTACTCAATACTTGATAACTTTGTGCTTCAAATGTTTTCTTTGTGTATCTTTGTATTTTACACACTCTTGAAAGATCAGCCTTTCATGCATGGGCTGAGAGAGATCCTAACTAACAAGTTTTACCTGCCGACCTCCCGGCCCCTCCAGAGACCAACATGCCCCCTCCCAGGTCAGCCCCTCCAGAGACCATGCCCCCTCCCAGGCCGGCTCCCTCCAGCAGATGCTTATACTGCTGGATCTCCATCTCTAGACGACTCTTGATGTTCAGAAGGATCTGGGAGAGCGAGTGAGAGAGGGGGAGGTAGAGAGCGAGAGAGGGGGAGGTAGAGAGAGAAAGAGAAAGACAGAGGGGGAGAGGAGGTAGAGAGGGTGGTAGAGAGAGAGGGGGGAGAGAGGGTTGTAAAGAGAGAGGGGGTAGAGCGAGAGGAGGGAGAGAGGGTGGTAGAGAGAGGGGGAGAGAGGGTTGTAAAGAGAGAGGGGGTAGAGCGAGAGGAGGGAGAGAGGGTGGTAGAGAGAGGGGAGTGAAGAGGGTGGTAGAGAGAGGGGAGGGAAGAGGGTGGTAGAGAGAGAGGGGGAGGGAGAGAGGGTGGTAGAGAGAGAGGGGGAGAGAGGGTTGTAAAGAGAGAGGGGTAGAGCGAGAGGAGGGAGAGAGGGTGGTAGAGAGAGAGGGGGAGAGAGGGTTGTAAGAGGGGGTAGAGAGAGGGGAGGGAGAGAGAGAGAGAGGGAGGGAGAGAGGGTGGTAGTAGAGGGGGGAGGGGGAGAGAGGGAGCGAAGTGGAGAGGTAATTTATGATTGAACCGGCATTCGCAGCGCTTACCATGAATGCGATATCCGTGCTGGAGAAATTACATATAGTGAGCTCCTCTGTAACGCTCCTCTGTACCGCTCCTCTGTAACGCTGCTCTGTAACGCTCCTCTGTAACGCTCCTCTGTAACGCTCCTCTGTAACGCTGCTCTGTAACGCTCCTCTGTAACGCTGCTCTGTAACGCTCCTCTGTAACGCTCCTCTGTAACGCTCCTCTGTAACGCTCCTCTGTAACGCTCCTCTGTAACGCTCCTCTGTAACGCTCCTCTGTAACGCTCCTCTGTAACGCTGCTCTGTAACGCTCCTCTGTAACGCTGCTCTGTAACGCTCCTCTGTAACGCTGCTCTGTAACGCTCCTCTGTAGACGCTCCCTCTGAGGCCGCTCCTCTGTAGCTGCTCTGTAACGCTCCTCTGATCCTCTGTAACGCTCCTCTGTTCAGGAAGCTCCTCTGTAGCGCTCCTCTGTAACGCTGCTCTGTAACGCTCCTCTGTAACGCTCCTCTGTAGCTCCTCTGTAACACTCCTCTGTAACGCTCCTCTGTAACGCTCCTCTGTAACGCTCCTCTGTAACGCTCCTCTGTAACGCTGCTCTGTAACGCTGCTCTGTAACGCTGCTCTGTAACGCTCCTCTGTAACGCTCCTCTGTAACGCTGCTCTGTAACGCTCTGTAACTCTCTGTAACGCTCCTCTGTAACGCTGCTCTGTAACGCTGCTCTGTAACGCTCCTCTGTAACGCTCCTCTGTAACGCTGCTCTGTAGAGAGGGTAGCTCCTCTGTAACGCTCCTCTGTAACGCTCTCTGTAACGCTCCTCTGTAACGCTCCTCTGTAACGCTCCTCTGTAACGCTGCTCTGTACCGCTCCTCTGTAACGCTCCTCTGTAATGCTGCTCTGTAACGCTCCTCTGTAACGCTCCTCTGTAACGCTCTCTGTAACGCTGCTCTGTAACGCTGCTCTGTAACGCTCCTCTGTAACGCTGCTCTGTAACGCTGCTCTGTAACGCTCCTCTGTAACGCTCCTCTGTAACGCTGCTCTGTAACACTCCTCTGTAACGCTCCTCTGTAACGCTCCTCTGTAACGCTGCTCTGTAACGCTCTCTGTAACGCTGCTCTGTAACGCTCCTCTGTAACGCTCCTCTGTAACGCTGCTCGCTCTGTAACGCTCCTCTGTAACGCTCCTCTGTAACGCTGCTCTGTAACGCTGCTCTGTAACGCTCCTCTGTAACGCTCTGTACCGCCCTCTGTAACGCTGCTCTGTAACGCTGCTCTGTAACGCTGCTCTGTAACGCTCTGTACCGCTCCTCTGTAACGCTCCTCTGTAACGCTGCTCTGTAACGCTCCTCTGTAACGCTGCTCTGTAACGCTCCTCTGTAACGCTCCTCTGTAACGCTGCTCTGTAACGCTCCTCTGTAACGCTCCTCTGTAACGCTCTCTGTAACGCTCCTCTGTAACGCTGCTCTGTAACGCTCCTCTGTAACGCTGCTCTGTAACGCTGCTCTGTAACGCTCCTCTGTAACGCTCCTCTGTAACGCTCCTCTGTAACGCTCCTCTCTGTAACGCTCCTCTGTAACGCTGCTCTGTAACGCTCCTCTGTAACGCTCTCTGTAACGCTGCGCCCTCTGTAACGCTCCTCTGTAACGCTAACGCTCCTCTGTAACGCTGTAACGCTGCTCTGTAACGCTCTCTGTAACACTCCTCTGTAACGCTGCTCTGTAACGCTGCTCTGTAACGCTGCTCTGTAACGCTCCTCTGTAACGCTCTGTAACGCTGCTCTGTAACGCTCCTCTGTAACGCTCCTCTGTAACGCTCCTCTGTAACGCTGCTCTGTAACGCTGCTCCTGTAACGCTCCTCTGTAACGCTCCTCTGTAACGCTGCTCTGTAACGCTCTCTGTAACGCTCCTCTGTAACGCTGCTCTGTAACGCTGTCTGTAACACCTCTGTAACGCTCCTCTGTAACGCTGCTCTGTAACGCTCTGTAACGCTCCTCTGTAACGCTGTAACACTCCTCTGTAACGCTCCTCTGTAACGCTCCTCTGCAACACTCCTCTGTAACGCTGTAACGCTGCTCTGTAACGCTCCTCTGTAACGCTCCTCTGTAACGCTGCTCTGTAACGCTGCTCTGTAACCTGCTCTGTACGCTCCTCTGTAACGCTGTAACACTGCTCTGTAACGCTGCTCTGTAACGCTCCTCTGTAACGCTGCTCTGTAACGCTGTCTGCAACGCTGCTCTGTAACGCTGCTCTGTAACGCTGCTCTGTAACGCTGCTCTGTAACGCTCCTCTGTAACGCTGCTCTGTAACGCTCCTCTGTAACACTGCTGTAACGCTCTGTAACGCTCTCTGTAACGCTCCTCTGTAACGCTCCTCTGTAACGCTGCTCTGTAACGCTCCTCTGTAACGCTGCTCTGTAACGCTCCTCTGTAACGCTCCTCTGTAACGCTCCTCTGTAACACTGCTCTGTAACGCTGCTCTGTAACGCTGCTCTGTAACGCTCCTCTGTAACGCTGTAACGCTCCTCTGTAACGCTCCTCTGTAACGCTCCTCTGTAACGCTGCTCTGTCTCCTCTGTAACGCTCCTCTGTAACGCTGCTCTGTAACGCTCCTCTGTAACGCTCCTCTGTAACGCTGCTCTGTAACGCTGCTCTGTAACGCTGCTCTGTAACGCTGTCTGTAACGCTCCTCTGTAACGCTGCTCTGTAACGCTCTGTAACTCTGTAACGCTCTGTAACGCTCCTCTGTAACGCTGCTCTGTAACGCTCCTCTGTAACGCTGCTCTGTAACGCTCCTCTGTAACGCTGCTCTGTAACGCTCCTCTGTAACGCTGCTCCTCTGTAACGCTGCTCTGTAACGCTGCTCTGTAACGCTGTAACGCTCCTCTGTAACGCTGTAACGCTGCTCTGTAACGCTGCTCTGTAACGCTCCTCTGTAACGCTCCTCTGTAACGCTCCTCTGTAACGCTGCTCTGTAACGCTGCTCTGTAACGCTGCTCTGTAACGCTGTAACGCTGCTCTGTAACGCTGCCTCTGTAACGCTCCTCTGTAACGCTGTAACACTGCTCTGTAACGCCCTCTGTAACGCTGCTCTGTAACGCTCCTCTGTAACGCTGCTCTGTAACGCTGCTCTGTAACGCTGCTCTGTAACGCTGCTCTGTAACGCTGCTCTGTAACGCTGCTCTGTAACGCTGCTCTGTAACGCTGCTCTGTAACGCTGCTCTGTAACGCTGCTCTGTAACGCCGCCTCTGTAACGCTGCTCTGTAACGCTGCCTCTGTAACGCTGTAACGCTGCCTCTGTAACGCTGTAATGCTCTCTGTAACGCTGCTCTGTAACGCTCCTCTGTAACGCTCCTCTGTAACGCTCCTCTGTAACGCTGCTCTGTAACGCTGCTCTGTAACGCTTCCTCTGTAACGCTGCTCTGTAACGCTGTAACACTGTAACCTGCTCTGTAACGCTGTAACACTCTCTGTAACGCTGCTCTGTAACGCTGCTCTGTAACGCTCCTCTGTAACGCTGCTCTGTAACGCTGCTCTGTAACACTGCTCTGTAACGCTCCTGTAACGCTGTAACACTGCTCTGTAACGCTCCTCTGTAACGCTGCTCTGTAACGCTCCTCTGTAACGCTGCTCTGTAACACTCCTCTGTAACACTGCTCTGTAACGCTGTAACACTGCCTCTGTAACGCTCCTCTGTAACGCTGCTCTGTAACGCTCCTCTGTAATGCTGCTCTGTAACGCTCTGTAACACTCTGTAACGCTGCCTGTAACGCTGTAACGCTCCTCTGCTGCTCTGTAACGCTCCTCTGTAACGCTCCTCTGTAACGCTGCTCTGTAACGCTGCTCTGTAACACTCCTCTGTAACGCCTCCCTCTGTACGCTGCTCTGTAACGCTCCTCTGTAACGCTCCTCTGTAACGCTGCTCTGTAACGCTGTGTAACGCTCCTCTGTAACGCTCCTCTGTAACGCTCCTCTGTAACGCTCCTCTGTAACGCTGCTCTGTAACACTCCTCTGTAACGCTGCTCTGTAACGCTGCTCTGTAACACTGCTCTGTAACGCTGCTCTGTAACGCTCCTCTGTAACGCTCCTCTGTAACGCTCCTCTGTAACGCTGCTCTGTAACGCTGCTCTGTAACGCTCCTCTGTAACGCTGCTCTGTAACGCTGCTCTGTAACGCTCCTCTGTAACGCTCCTCTGTAACGCTGCTCTGTAACGCTGCTCTGTAACGCTCCTCTGTAACGCTGCTCTGTAACGCTCCTCTGTAACGCTGCTCTGTAACGCTGCTCTGTAACGCTGCTCTGTAACGCTGCTCTGTAACGCTCCTCTGTAACACTCCTCTGTAACACTGCTCTGTAACGCTCCTCTGTAACGCTGCTCTGTAACACTCTCTGTAACGCTGCTCTGTAACGCTGCTCTGTAACGCTGCTCTGTAACGCTGCTCTGTAACGCTCCTCTGTAACGCTCCTCTGTAACGCTGCTCTGTAACGCTGCTCTGTAACGCTGCTCTGTAACGCTCCTCTGTAACGCTGCTCTGTAACGCTGCTCTGTAACGCTGTAATGCTCCTCTGTAACGCTCCTCTGTAACGCTGCTTGTAACGTAACGCACCTTGGATTGAATCCCTAATCAGTGTTTGTGAGTGATTCAGTATGGAGGTATGGTGACTGTACCTGGTAGTCCTGGCTCTGCTCAGTGGTGCTGGCCCTTATGGAGGTCAGTTCTCCCTCCAGGCCCATCACCTTGCCACTATACCCAGACAGACGTTGCTGGAACTGGGACTGAACCTCCAACAGCCTGGCCTCTAGGTTCGCCATCTGGAGGAGGGCCGGGTGGGGGACAAACACAGAGAGAGAGACACAAAGGAACACACACACAGGTGCACACACACACACACGGAAGACACACACACATTTAGGATGATAGGGATTGGAACTGGGGACATTTGGGGAGATAGTGAGTGAGCGGGCATGGTAGGGTTTGTACAGTGTGTGTGTGTGTGTGTGTGTGTGTGTCCCTGGTATTCCATCTGTGTGTTTCTCTAGTGTGTGTGTGTGTGTGTGTGTGTGTGTGTGTGTGTGTGTGTGTGTGTGTGTGTGTGTGTGTGTGTAGTCCCTGGTATGTATCTGTAGGGTTTCTCTAGTGTGTGTGTGTGTGTGTGGCCCACCCCCATACGTAGTCCCTGAAATTCCATCTGTAGGGTTTCTATAGTGTGTGTGTGTGTGTGTGTGGCCCACCCCCATCCCTGGTATTCCATCTGTAGGGTGTGTGTGTGTGTGTGTGTGTGTGTGTGTGTGTGTGGCCCACCCCATACGTAGTCCCTGGTATTCCATCTGTAGGGTCTGGTAGCGGTTCCGTAACTCTGTCATCTCCGACGTGGTCGTCGTTGTCGTCTCCATCACCACCGCCGACTCTGCCTGCTTCATCTCCACCTGACACACACAGAGAGAGACACACGTCACACACACACACACACACACACACACACACACACACACACACACACACACACACACACACACACACACACGTCACACACACACACACACACACACTGACACATGAATGACACCTGTGGTACACACACACACAGAGACACACGTCAACAGACCAGAGACACACGTCACCAAGCACACAGAGACACACGTCACACACACACACACACACACCACAGCACACACACACACACACACACTGACTTCAGCCAGCACAGAGACAGGTCCTGGCACTTAGTCTGACACCTGGACACACACACTGAGCACCGTCACATCCACACAGAGACACACGTCATGGACACACACTCAGCACCTCTGATACATGTTTTAATGTTGGCCTGGGTCAGTGGGTGAGAGAGAAACAGACCGAGGAAGAGAGAGATAGACAGAGAGAGAAACAGAGACGGCCGCCTCGTAGACCTGACTTCAGCCAGCATCAGAGACAGGTCCTGGCTCTAGTAGCCTGAACATCCACGAGACCAGGGCCCGATCCCCCACGCATGGACAACAGCTCCTAGAGAGGCAAAGGATAGGGGTCAGAGGGTGAGAGAGAAACACCGAGGAAGAGAGAGATAGACAGAGAGAGAAACAGAGAGGGAGAGAGAGATGGACAGAGAGGGAGAGAGAGATAGACATAGAGAGAAACAGAGAGGCAGAGAGATAGACATAGAGAGAAACAGAGGGGAGAGAGAGACAGAGAGAAACAGAGAGGGAGAGAGAGATGGAAACAGAGAGAGAAACAGAGAGGGAGAGAGATAGAGAAACAGAGAGGAGAGAGAGATAGACAGAGAGAAACAGAGAGGGAGAGAGAGATGGACAGAGAGAGAAACAGAGAGGAGAGAGAGATGAACAGAGAGGGAGAGAGAGATGGACAGAGAGAGAAACAGAGAAAGAGAGAGCGAGAGACAGGTGGGCTCCTCACCTCTTCATGGCTCTTCGCCATGGAGACCCGCTCGCTCGCACCCTGCAGGTCCTGCATCATGGCTGTGATGTTCATCTCAAACTCCCGCTGCAGGTTCCTCAGACCCCGATGTCCCCTCCACACACTGGCGCAAAGACAGCTCATTCTCCCACCTGGCAGAAATACAATGAATAGAGATGACACCATATTAACAGGCCCAGAGAGATGAGTGACAGATCCGTTCGCTTCTTGGGGTTTAGGCTGGGTATCTGTAAAGCCCTTTAGTGACACCTGCTGATGTAAAAAAAAAGGGTTTTAACTTTAACTCTACAGGATCGATACATTCAAAATCCTACAATGTGATTTTCTGGATTTTTTTCCCTAATTTTGTCTGTCATAGTTGAAGTGTACCTATGATGAAAATTACAGGCCTTTCTCATCTTTTTAAGTGGGAGAACTTGCACAATTGGTGGCTGACTAAATACTTTTTTGCCCCACTGTATCTGATATGGGCAGAAAGCTTAAATTCTTGTTAATCTAACTGCACTGTCCAATTTACAGTAGCTATTGCAGTGAAATAATACATTGCTATTGTTTGAGGAGAGTGCACAGTTATGAACTTGAAAATGTATTAATAAACCAATTAGGCACATTTGGGCAGGCTTGATACAACATTTTGAACAGATATGCAATGGTTCATTTGATCAGTCTAAAACATTGTGCATACACTACTGCCATCTACTGGCCAAAATCTAAATTGCGCCTGGGCTGGAATAATACATTATGGCCTTTCTTGCATTTAAAAGATGATGCTACAAAAAATACAAAACACATGTTTTTTTCTTTGTATTATCTTATACCAGATCTAACGTGTTTTTATTCTACTACATTAATTTAACATTTCCACAAACTTCAAAGTGTTTCCTTTTCAAATGTTATCAAGAATATGCATATCCTGCTTCAGGGCCTGAGTTACAGGCAGTTAGATTTGGGTATTTTAGGCGAAAAATTGAAAAAGGGGCGGATCCTTAGGAGGTTGTTTAAGAAAGGACTGTGATTGATTGATAACTGCAAGATAAGGCCCAATACTACTAGTGCATAGCCTACACGCTACACACAGTGAGCATTTCAACCATAGAAACAGAATCATTGTAGTTTATTATTTCAACACCGGGTCAGGTGAACTCGATAACTGCCATGGTTTTGTTGTAAGAAATGTATGTTTTGTCTGAGAGTGATAGATAATTAAGAAAATCAGTGGGGTTACAACTACAAGCAAAGACCCTGTAGAAGTAGCCTCTGGGATAACGGTGAGCATTTCATCTCCCGAACCAAAGCTGTTAGCCTGGGCACCTGTCTGTCAGTGCTGTCGTTCCACTCCTTGCCACTTCCTGTTTGGGATGTGACATGGCGTAAAAGGAGTGGAATGTTAGCACAAACAGACTGGTACCAAGCTAACAGCTGTGTCTTCTAACTCACGTCCTTGCCACTCCCTGTTTGGGATGTGACATGGCGTAAAAGGAGTGGAATGTTAGCACAAACAGACTCTGGTACCAAGCTAACAGCCGTGTCTTCTAACTCACGTCCTTGCCATTTCCTGACGACTAATTGTCCAATAGACTTGGTCTGTAGGAGAAGATGAGGATTAAGTCATGAATAGTGTTGTTTGGACTATCTATAGGCTACAACTGATTTCATTATTTTCTTTACTGGTATCTACTGTTTGAGACAGTGTACATATTGCTGTGTATATATTGGATTGATTATATAGGTAACAACTGTATCTACTTCATTGAAATAGTGTACTATTGCTGTGTATATATTGTTGATTAATTATATAGGTAAGTAGCCGTGTCTACTCTAACATAGTGTGTACATTGCTGTGTATATATTGCCATTAATTATATAGGTAACCTGTATCTACTTCATTGGATGTGACATATTGCTGTGTAAATCGGATTAATTATATAGGTAATGTTATCTACATTGAGACATTGTGTATATATTGTTGATTAATTATATAGGTAACAACTGGTATCTACTTCTTGAGACATTTTGTATATATTGCTGTGTATATATTGGATTAATTATATAGGTAACAACTGGTATCTACTTCATTGAGACAGTGTATATTGGATATATTGTTGATTGACAATATAGGTAATAACTGGTATCTACAAAGCTATATATTGCCGTGTGTATATATTGCTGTGTATATATTGTTGATTAATTATATAGGTAAGTACTGGTATCTACTTCATTGAGACATAGTGTACATATTGCTGATTGATTATATAGGTAACAACTGTGTATCTACTTCATTGATTTTGTATATATTGCTGTCCATATATTGTTGATTAATTATATAGGTAACAACTGGTATCTACTTCATTGAGACAGTATATATTGTTGTGTATATATTGTTGATTGATTATATAGGTATCTAACTTCATTGAGAGTGGTGCATAAAGAACCATTCTCCTCCAGGACATAAAGCCTGTTTCACTGTTCAGGATATGTCCACTATGTATCACTGAGACACCTTAATGAAGAAAATAATTCAATCAAGTTTGCATGACAATCTACTCAAAATGTTGCCAAGGACAAACTAAATCCATCCATCCAATCATCCATCCATCCAATCATCCATCCATCCTACTTGACTCTGAAGTCGTCAGCAGTCAGCTTGGCGTTGTCGATCTCCACAGCAATCTGATTGTTCTGTATCAGGAAACCCATGAGCTGCAGACAGAGAAAGGAGTCAGACACTGTGTGTGTGTATGTATGTATGTGTGTGTGTGTGTGTGTGTGTGTGTGTGTGTGTGTGTGTGTGTGTGTGTGTGTGTGTGTGTGTGTGTGTGTGTGTGTGTGTGTGTGTGTGTGTGTTCCAGTCCCACAAGCCATTTCACAAATGATGATGCTTTCCAAAAATATCATATTTTTTTTAGAAATAATTTCAAAGACGTTTTTTAGGGCATGTAGTAAGATATTCAAATGATCTACTCAATAACATACCCATAATGCACTCAACAACGTACCCCATAATGAGCTCAACAACGTACCCCATAATGCGCCAACAACGTACCCCATGATGCACTCAATAACCATAATGTTCTCAATAACCATAATGCACTCAACAACATACCCCATAATGCACTCAACAACGCACTTCCCATCATGCACTCAACAACGTAAACCCATAATGAGCTCAACAACGCACTTCATAATGAGCTCAACAACGCACCCCATAATGAGCTCAACAACGTACCCCATAATGAGCTCAACAACATACCCCATTATGCGCTCAACAACGTACCCCATAATGAGCTCAACAACGTACCCCATAATGCGCTCAACAACGTACCCCATGATGCACTCAATAACCATAATGTTCTCAATAACCATAATGCACTCAACAACATACCCCATCATGCACTCAACAACGTACCCTATCATGCACTCAACAACGTACCCTATCATGCACTCAACAACGCACCTATCATGCACTCAACAACGTACCCCATAATGCACTCAACAACGTATCACCCATCATGCACTCAACAACGTACCCATCATGCACTCAACAACGTACCCCATCATGCACTCAACAACGCACCCCATAATGCACTCAACAACGTACCCCGTAATGCGCTCAACAACGTAATGCACTCAACAACATACCCCGTAATGAGCTCAACAACGTACCCCGTAATGCACTCAATAACCATAATGTTCTCAATAACCATAATGCACTCAACGACGCACCCCCATAATGCGCTCAACAACGCACCCCGTAATGCACTCAACAACGTACCCCGTAATGAGCTCAACAACGTACCCCGTAATGCACTCAATAACCATAATGTTCTCAATAACCATAATGCACTCAACGACGTACCCCATAATGCACTCAACGACATAGCCCATAATGCACTCAACGACGAGCCCATAATGCACTCAACGACGTAGCCCATAATGCACTCAACGACGTAGCCCATAATGCACTCAACGACGAGCCCATAATGCACTCAACGACGTAGCCCATAATGCACTCAACGACGAGCCCATAATGCACTCAACGACGTAGCCCATAATGCACTCAACGACGTAGCCCATAATGCACTCAACGACGTAGCCCATAATGCACTCAACGACGTAGCCCATAATGCACTCAACGACGTAGCCCATAATGCACTCAACGACGAGCCCATAATGCACTCAACGACGTAGCCCATAATGCACTCAACGACGTAGCCCATAATGCACTCAACGACGTAGCCCATAATGCACTCAACGACGTAGCCCATAATGCACTCAACGACGTAGCCCATAATGCACTCAACGACGTAGCCCATAATGCACTCAACGACGTAGCCCATAATGCACTCAACGACGTAGCCCATAATGCACTCAACGACGTAGCCCATAATGCACTCAACGACGTGGCCCATAATGCACTCAACGACGTAGCCCATAATGCACTCAACGACGTAGCCCATAATGCACTCAACGACGTAGCCCATAATGCACTCAACGACGTAGCCCATAATGCACTCAACGACGTAGCCCATAATGCACTCAACGACGTAGCCCCATAATGCACTCAACGACGTAGCCCCATAATGCACTCAACGACGTAGCCCATAATGCACTCAACGACGTAGCCCATAATGCACTCAACGACGTAGCCCATAATGCACTCAACGACGTAGCCCATAATGCACTCAACGACGTGCCCCATAATGCACTCAACGACGTACCCCATAATGCACTCAACGAACCCCATAATGCACTCAATAACATAATGCACTCAACGACGTAATAATACCCAACCATAATGCACTCAACATACCCCATAATGCACTCAACGACGTAGCCCATAATGCACTCAATAACCATAATGCACTCAATAACATACCCCATAATATACCCAACGACCATAATGTACTCAACAACATACCCCATAATGCACTCAATAACCATAATGCACTCAATAACATACCCCATAATGCACTCAACGACCATAATGCACTCAATAACATACCCCATAATATACCCAATAACCATAATGCACTCAATAACATACCCCATAATATACCCAATAACCATAATGCACTCAACAACATACCCCATAATGCACTCTAACATATTTGACTATAGCAAATATAGATAAGGTCATCTACAATACTGATATTATTTTAGCAAAAACATCCCAAGACATTTAGCAGTAGGCTCCCACTGGGCACATACTGTATGTCAATTCAATGTCTGTCCCACATTGGTTCAACGTAATTTCATTTAAATGATGTGGGAACAAAGTTGATTGAACCAGTGTGTCTCCAGTGGGGATAGTTCTTGTGCGCTTTTACGCACAACTTTTACAATTGTGTGTGTGTGTGTGTGTGTGTGTGTGTGTGTGTGTGTGTGTGTGTGTGTGTGTGTGTGTGTGTGTGTGTGTGTGTGTGTGTGTGTGTGTCACAAGCCATTTCACAAATGATGATGCTTTTCAAAATATCATATCATTTTTTGAGAAATAATTTCAAAGACGTTTTTAGTTGTTTAATTGGCAAGCTCGCTCAGGGAGAGAGAGGAGAGAGAGTTTTAACGCCTACCTGCTCCATGAGTGGTTTGAGTGTTGCGTCGTAGATGGTCAGGTCGTGCGCCTCCACCTTGTTGAAGGTGAAGGTCTTCAGCTTCTCCTCCAGCTGGTGGTTGGTGGCCTCCAGCTGGCGAACCTTCTCCATGTAGGTTGCCAGGCGGTCGTTCAGGTTGTGCATGTGCTGCTTCTCGTTACTGGCGAACCCGAGGGACGTGTCCTCAACACCTCCACCGTACCCGAAACCTCCTCCTCCACCACCTCCACCGCCACCGGACATCCCACTGCCGCCGGTGCTCATCCCACTCCCCAGACCTGCCATGTGGCTGGAGGATGACATCCTGAACACTCCTCCTCCACCGTCTCCAAAGCCCTTCCCGAATCCGAGACTAGCGCCTCCTCCTCCGACCCCAATGCCCATTCTGCTCCCGAAGCTGGAGCGCATTGACGACCCTCCGGCGGAGGACAATGCCATCTTCCGGCTCCCGAACCCTGAGAAAGAGTTGGCGGAGAACCGCTGTTTCCGGACAGACTCATCGATCAAGACTACAACAATGACTATGGCCTAGCTGAGAGAAAGAGACTGCCTATCTTTCAGTCTTCTGTCCTCTACCGCTACTGCTGCTTGTGCTGCTGCTGCTGAGGTGGCGAGGGTCTGAAGCAGCTGAGAGAGCCTGTGACCGCGGCTACTGTCCCCAAGCGTCAAGTGTTAATATCCTGAGTATTAAGTGATGGATATATATAGAGCGGCACTGGCTCGCTCTCCACGCCCGGTAAAGCGCAATTGGCCACTGGTAGCCGAACCCCCAGCCCCAGGCCAATGTTCCTTGATCTTTTGGGTGGAGCTGAAGGTACAGGGAGGTGAACTGTGTATTAATGTGACTGTCACGTGGCTAAGGGCGTGGTACTGCACACAGGACTCTGTGTAAAAGTAGTGCACTATGCAGTGATGTAAAGTACTTCATTAAGTAAAAATACTTTAAATCACTACTTACAATTGGGTACTTTAACCACCACTGGAAAGTAGTGCAGGGAATAGGGTGCCATTAGGGATGTACATTAGGGTAAAGTAGTGCACTATGTAGGGAATAGGGTGCCATATATGGTGCCATTAGGGTAAAGTAGTGCACTACGTAGGGAATAGGGTGCCATTAGGGATGTACATTAGGGTAAAGTAGTGCACTATGTAGGGAATAGGGTGCCATATATGGTGCCATTAGGGTAAAGTAGTGCACTACGTAGGGAATAGGGTGCCATTAGGGATGTACATTAGGGTAAAGTAGTGCACTACGTAGGGAATAGGGTGCCATATATGTATTAGGGAATATGGTGCCATTAGGGATGTACATTAGGGTAAAGTAGTGCACTACGTAGGGAATATGGTGCCATTAGGGATGTACATTAGGGTAATAGTGCACTACGTAGGGAATAGGGTGCCATTCGGGAAATAATCACAAGTGTTTTTCTATTACTTTTTACATAACGGTCCATTAGTGCAGTTCTCATTAAGCGAAAATTCGGAATTTGTGGCGTGCGTGCGTGCGTGCGTGCGTGCGTGTGTGTCAGTTTTGTGTACCATTGGGTGTGTGTCAGTCAGTTGTGTGTACCATTGGGTGTGCCAGTTTGTGTAGGTGATGATCGTGACAGTTCATGATTGATTGTTGATTTAACACCAACATAATGACAGATGCCTGGCTGAGACAGGTCTACATGGCACAGAAAGTGATTCAATGCAAGCCACACTTGAATTTATGTAACCCAATCAAACCCCCAGATTATGGCTTCTCTTTTAGACTGTTTGACGGATTCCAAATTAATAATAATAATAATAAATAAACAGAATAGAGGAGACACCCTTCGGGACAAATCCCTTCTCCGATTCCACCCACAGTGGGGAAAGATCTCTCCTTTCGCGATCCCACGGTTGGCAGCCAGCGCAGCGCATTCACTCTGCCTGCAGCTGTGGGCAAAACAAAGTGGCCCGGTTGCATTTCTTCTCCAAGACCAAAGGGGCTGGGTGTTGTTGTTGTTGTTCATCACAGCGTAAAGTAATCAAATGAAGCATAACGACATTTGCATGAAGCTTTCGAAGGGAAGGACTCGTTTAAATGTAGATATCAAAGATAGGTTTATTTGAAGTGATGTCTGTGTGCGCACTGCACAGCTCCAGGTCTCCCAACCGTGAGCCCTGTGCCTAAACGTTTGATACACATTTAAGATTGATTTACGGATTGTTGGAGAGAGGAAGAGTGGTGAGGGAGACACTGGAGGAGAGAGAAAGGGAGAGAGAGTGTGTGAGAGAAGAGAGTGAGGAGATAGAGATAAAGAGAGAATGATAGTGGGAGAATGGAGAGAGAAACGGGAGAGAGAGAGTGTGAGAGAAGAGAGTGAGGAGATAAAGAGAGAAGGATAGTGGGAGAATGGAGAGAGAAACAGCGAGATAAAGAATGAGATTGACTCTTGGCACAACAGTCAGGGTGTCATGATTGAACCTGTTAGGATGCTCAGGTATTCTGCTCATCTGTCGCCCCGGGAGTTCTGGGTACAATTATAGGCCTTATTGTTAAGGAGGGGGAGAGGGGGAGGTGGTGGGGGAGATTAAGAAGGGGGAGGGGGACACAACACCTTGAGTGGGAAAGTGTGTAATAATTTGGAGAATAAAAATGTATATCAAGCTTATGTAACTATGGAGATATAAAACGTATTTAAAGCGTATGTAACTATGGAGATATAAAACGTATTTAAAGCGTATGTAACTATGGAGATATAAAACGTATTTAAAGCTTATGTAACTATGGAGATATAAAACGTATGTAACTATGGAGATATAAAACGTATTTAAAGCTTATGTAACTATGGAGATATAAAGCGTATGTAACTATGGAGATATAAAACGTATTTAAAGCTTATGTAACTATGGAGATATAAAACATATTTAAAGCTTATGTAACTATGGAGATATAAAGCGTATGTAACTATGGAGATATAAAACATATTTACAGCGTATGTAACTATGGAGATATAAAACTATATAAATCTTATGTAACTATGGAGATATTAAATGTTTATGTAACCAAAGCAAATAACTTGTACACATATGGTTATACACACAGGGCCTACAACCGTAGAATCATTTTGATAACAACAAGCAATGCAGTTTCATAATTACTTCAGTTGAAAAATGCCTGTCTGACGTTCCTCTTCTCACCTCTGAGACAATGGCTGGCAGCGGCCCACGTTGTGTGGTGTCTAATGGTTAATCTAATGTTTATGTTCATGCTGTGTGGTTTTCCCCAGCCCAGCCCTGTGATGGGAGGACTGTTGGAGGAGTAGTACTAGAACACAGTGTACAATCTTTCTGCCTAGCCTGTGTCTCCTTATCCTAGCTCCTAACCTTCTATATCCCCTAGCTCCTAACCTGTGCCTCCTTACCCTAGCTCCTAGCCTTCTATATCCCCCTAGCTCCTAGCCTGTGTCTCCTTATCCTAGCTCCTAACCTTCTATATCCCCTAGCTCCTAACCTGTGCCTCCTTACCCTAGCTCCTAGCCTTCTATATCCCCTAGCTCCTAGCCTGTGTCTCCTTATCCTAGCTCCTAACCTTCTATATCCCCTAGCTCCTAACCTGTGCCTCCTTACCCTAGCTCCTAGCCTTCTATATCCCCTAGCTCCTAGCCTGTGTCTCCTTATCCTAGCTCCTAACCTTCTATATCCCCTAGCTCCTAACCTGTGCCTCCTTACCCTAGCTCCTAGCCTTCTATATCCCCTAGCTCCTAGCCTGTGTCTCCTTATCCTAGCTCCTAACCTTCTATATCCCCTAGCTCCTAACCTGTGCCTCCTTACCCTAGCTCCTCGCCTTCTATGTCCCCTAGCTCCTAGCCTGTGTCTCCTTACCCTAGCTCTTAGCCTTCTATGTCTTCTTACCCTAGCTCCTATGTCCCCTAGCTCCTAGCCTATGTCTCCTTACCCTAGGTCCTATGTCCCCTAACTCCTAGCCTGTATCCTTACCCTAGCTCCTAGCCTATGTCTACTTACCCTACCTCCTACATCCCCTAGCTCCTAGCCTACTTACCCTACCTCCTATGTCCCCTAGCTCCTAGCCTATGTCTCCGTACCCTAGCTACTATGTCCCCTTTAGTCCCTGAGGTAATATCTAGTTCTGATTGTAGCAACATGACTTTCAAAAGGCTCTCAGGTCTCTGGTGTGAAGGGAGGGGGAACGAGATGGGGGGGTTTCTGATGAACTTCTTTGTGTACGCTGATAAACGTGAGTCCATGCCTCAGCACCTTAGAGGTATGCAGACACAGAGAGGGGGGGAGGGGGGAGAGAGAGAGAAACAGGGAGAGAGAGCCAGGTAGAGGCAGAGAGAGAAAGGGGACGGGGGAGAGAAACAGACACAGAGAGGGGGGGAGGGGGGAGAGGGAGAGAAACAGGGAGAGAGAGCCAGGTAGAGGCAGAGAGAGAAAGGGGACGGGGAGAGAAACAGACACAGAGAGGGGGGAGGGGGGAGAGAGAGAGAAACAGGGAGAGAGAGCCAGGTAGAGGCAGAGAAAGAAAGGGGACCGGGAGAGAAACACAGAGAGGGGGGAGGGTGGGAGAGAGAGAGAAACAGGGAGAGAGAGCCAGGTAGAGGCAGAGAGAGAAAGGGGACGGGGGAGAGAAACAGAGAGAGAAAGGGGACAGGAGGGAGAGAGAGAGAGAGAAACAGGGAGAGAGAGCCAGGTAGAGGCAGAGAGAGAAAGGGGACCGGGAGAGAAACAGAGAGAGAAAGGGGACAGGAGGGAGGGAGGGAGGGAGGGAGGGAGGGGGAGAGAGGGAGAAACAGGGAGAGAGAGCCAGGTAGAGGCAGAGAGAGAAAGGGGACCGGGAGAGAAACAGAGAGAGAAAGGGGACAGGAGGGAGGGAGGGGGAGAGAGAGAGAAAACAGGGAGAGAGAGAAAGGGGACGGGGGAGAGAAACAGAGAGAGAAAGGGGACAGGAGGGAGGGATGATGTATTGTAAGACAGTGAAGTGGTGCATCTTGGGTAGTAATGAGTGTTAACCAGGGTGTCATCAGATCTCTCATCACACCCTTTATTCTCCATTCACATGGCTAAAGCAATTACACAGCAGGAATCACTAACAACACCTGTGTGTGTTTGTTTGTGTTTGTGTGTGTGTGTGTGTGTCTGTGTTTGTGTGTGTGTGTGTGTGTGTGTGTGTGTGTGTGTGTGTGTGTGTGTGTGTGTGTGTGTGTGTGTGTGTGTGTGTTTATGTGTCTGTGTTTATGTGTGTGTGTTGTGTGTGTGTGTTTGTGTGTGTGTTTGTGTGTGTGTTTGTGTGTGTTTTGTGTGTGTTTGTGTCTGTGTTTATGTGTGTGTGTGTGTGTGTGTGTGTGTCTGTGTTTATGTGTGTGTGTTTATGTGTGTCTGTGTGTGTGTGTGTTTCTGTTTGTGTCTGTGTTTATGTGTGTGTGTGTTGTGTGTGTGTGTGTCTGTGTGTGTGTGTGTGTGTGTGTTGTGTGTGTGTGTGTGTGTGTGTGTGTGTGTGTGTGTGTGTGTGTGTCTGTGTTTATGTGTGTGTGTTTGTGTCTGTGTGTTTATGTGTGTGTTTATGTGTGTGTGTTTATGTGTGTGTGTGTGTGTCTGTGTTTATGTGTCTGTGTTTATGTGTGTGTGTTTATGTGTGTGTGTGTGTGTGTGTGTGTGTGTGTGTGTGTGTGTGTGTGTGTGTGTGTG